>NC_041353.1:14703770-14808770 GCF_004354835.1 Perca flavescens | reverse complement strand
ATCAGCCGGGTCCCTCTTTTGTCAATCTGTCTCTCTCTCTCTCTTCCATTTCACTCCACCTCCTCTGATAAGCGAGTCCAGTCCTGATGCTGATGTGTCCCTGTCTGCAGTCAAACTCGCAGCCCTCAACAATGTGCTTTCAATCAGCCGCCGGCTTTGGGGCCCTGCAGTAGATCATCCCTTCCGCATCAGAGGGATCTAGGCAGCGAGATCTGCAAAAACCTCACCTTCATAAAACATTCATCTTTTATCTCTGGACGGCTTTCTACATGCTAAATCTCTCGCTCCTGAAATATTTCTCTGCCATGAGCCAAAATGTTCCATGTTTTTTGATTGCATTCATCACCTCTAGTATTTACTGATCCTGTTAGGAAAAGTGACACTTTATGCAGTTAGGTGGTGTTTTCAACCTGTGACAAGTGATAAGTTGATTTAAGCCACTTCCACTGAGCCCACACTGGCTGTCAAACCTGTGACCTTCCGGCTACAGGACAACTCCTCGCCTGTGTCGAGCATTAATTCATTACTTCGCAGTAACGGCTCAGTCATGCTTATTTAGTAACCAGCGAGGGAATTTGTCGTGTCCTACATTTATATTCTGCATGTCGTATGCCCTTTACCACCTTTGGCTTGTTCGCTGAGAAATCCACTTGACTGTTATGTTCGGTCGTTAACAGCTGCGACCACCTGTGTGGCCATTTTGCTGCAGTATTAGCCTGCGTGTGGTGGTTTGTGTATGGCCTTCTGGAAAAAAAAAAAAAAAAAAAAAAAAAAAAGAGCATGACAAACACTATTACTACTACAACATTTCTGCAGCACTGCAGTTGGGAAGACAGTGGGTTATTATTAACATTAAATAAGACCTTCTTGTGGACATTTTCTAAATTTATCAGGGGTGTGGCGAGGAATTCTGGTCCTTGTGTCCTTGCCAACTTCCCCAAAAAATGCCCAGATGGGGAAGACAAAGGGTGTCACAGCTTTTGGTGAAGTGAGGATTCAGACAGGTTCTTGGCGGCAAAGCTGCCGGCCGCTTGTTTTTACAGAAGCACACACACACACACACACACACACACACACACAGAGTCCCTGGAGTGTCCTCTCAACAATCAACGCTCTAATGCAATAGGCTGAACCCTATAACAACAGTATGTCTGCTGCTCAATCGCTTTGTTTGTGCAAGCAGCAACTGTGCACTTGAGTGTGCGATTATGGGTGCGCGTTTTAAGAATGTGTGTGTGTTTGTGTACGAACATGTCATGTGTAAAATTTGCATGTTGAGTGCATCTGTACGTGTGTGTGTGTGTGTGTGTGTGTGTGTGTGTGTGTGTGTGTGTGTGTGTGTGTGTGATGACAGCGGGCTGATTAAGCTGTTGCATAGTAATGAGCTATGGCTGTCTGTCTGGCAGCTGCTCTGACAACCTCTTTTCACAACTAGCCCTCCTCCACACACACACAAGTGCAGACACACAAAAACACACAGGCATATAAGTGCATGCAAACACAAGACATACGACAATTCTGAAAAGACATCAAAGCTGACAACTGCACTGATGTGTTGTGGTTGTTGTTGTTGTTGTTAAATCATTGGCAATGTTGTACTAATGCAAGAGGGAGATCATGTAACCTTACTCACTGTTTCCCATAGCCAGATTGAACAGCTACACTTCCTCTTCTTCACCCTTTGTTGTGTTTTCATCCTGATAATGACTGCCACTCAGGAATAACAGCCATTTCCTGCCTCAAATCACGGATGTCAGGACAAATACCAGCCACAGCACAGAGGACACAGAGTGTGTACCTACATGCTAGGTATTTCTTATGTGTACCTTTCTATGTGTGTGTGAGCTTGTGTGCATGCATATTGGAAGTGCCCCCCCATCCCCCCCTTCACTGGTCTGTTACATGGGTGTGTGTGTGTGTGTGTGTGTGTGTGTGTGTGTGTGTGTGTGTGTGTGTGTGTGCCTAAAGAGCGAGCCATCCCTCTCCCTCATTTTACGGAGGTCAGTGTGAACAGCCTGGCAAGAACACGGAGACTAATGCACTGCTCAGAGGAAAGTGAAAAGAGAATTGACTGAGAATTGTTGAGTTTGAAGTTAACATTGATAAAGTAATAGAAGTAACGGTCATATCTTTTCTATAGCATAAATGCAATTGAAAATAAAAACTACAAGAAAAGAACCAGCCTGTGCCATGTTTTATGTTTACCGTCTGAACTGTATATAGGATAGTAACAGTGGCATGGTTTAAATATCGGAAAAATATACAATTATCTCAATCCATTGTCTCATAGTACAAATGCACATATTGCTTAGAGGGAGAGGGGTGGTAGTGAGAACTGCTCATTTTGTTGTTGTTGGGGGGTGGGGGACAGTCCCTGAGTCCCTGTGTCCCCAAGGACCACCCCTTGGGGACCAGCTATTGCAAAAGAGACCAAAGGTAATGTATATCCATCGCCTTACCTTGTTGACGTCCCCTTCCTGACATCACACATCATGCACTTAAAAGCCTCTGCTGTGTTCTTGTACGTGCACACGCTGCAGTCCCAAAACCCCTCGTCGGAGGAGGGCTTCGGTTGACGCTTCGGCCTTTAAAACAATAAAATGTACAAACAAAAAGAAAAACATAAAATTAAAAAAAAACAAAAAAACGAAAAGAAATGGTGGGAGAGAAAAGGGGCGAGAGGAGACAAGAGTGAGTTCAGCTCGCATCCACGAAGGCTATCGATAGCAAACATCTGGGTTAGCCTATAGGATTTAGGAAATCATCTGCAAGCGCGCTGTGATCCGACACTGTAATTGGCGATGAGGTTTTAACACCCGCGCGCACACTCCCGCACGCGAACATAGACACATGCAGTGAGAGAGAGAGGGGGGAGAGAGAGAGAGAGAGAGACGAAAGAGAGAGAGACAGTGGAGAAAACCCATTTTTTTTCGTGCGCTTGTCGATGTCCGCTCCCCTCTCCTAGCTTGACTATCTAGGTACGCACTAACTCGGTCGTTACCTTGTGGGACTCCTCTTGTCGCCCATGCCAGACCAGGGTTTATCTGGAGGTGCTGAGACGAGCAGAAGTCTTGTTATTTCCAATAATTTTAGCAAAGAAGCGATGCGCCTGTGCCGCTCGGCTTCCAGCTGTCGTGGAAACTCCGCTTGGGAAATGATCACGTGACTCGCGTTGGCCAATCAGAGGCAGGGTTACTTCCTGAGGCTGACATTCCTCTTGATGAATCTATGCAGCCTTCACGTACACTCGTACTTCTGTGTACTAAGGGAGTTAAAAAATAATTTATTTATATATATATATATATATATATATATATTAATTGGTTATTATGACAAACGTGACCTGCTAACATTATGTTAGCAGGTCAAATATCTTTTCATTTTGTGTTTGATTTAAATAGTCTTGACACTTCACTTAAACAAATACATAGTAGCTCGTGCACAAAAGCTCAAAGTAGCTTGATGGAATATAAAATTAGGAACATTAACGAGCAGTGTAAAAAAAAAAACGACTACGGCAATTTGGTACATTACGATTACACATGCATTTAATGCATCATTTTACTACTAGTCATCGAATGAGAAATATGTTTTGCAGCAGTTGCCCGCTTTATCTATTCTCCTTGTCATGAGCCCTATACAAATCTAATTTCCGACAGCACCTAAATGCAACAAAAGCCATTGTAGCAAATGTTGCGTTTAAAGCATGGTGTTAACCACTCATTATCAGCTCACTGTACTCGGAATCCTCTCATTTTGACTTTGACTCGAAAACTGCGGAAATACCGCAGCTATTTAGACCTCACCACAGCTGCATTAAATATAGGGAAATCCCTCGCTTTATTCGCGTGCTGACGCAAGCGAGCATCAAAAACCAAATTCCAAAGCGAACCACTGTACCGCGACTCTCATTTATCATGCTGCTTTTCAAATGATGGGATGAGTCCCAGACTGAGGCTGGGGGTTCCCAAATCTTTTCATATCAACTAGATCTCCTTTATGTCCCGAAAATGAGATTTTACCGCATTTTGTGCAATTTATACCCACTGTCAAGATCACTGCATGTAGTACAGTTTGGCACTTAATCCTGGTTGGTGTATAGAGTAGAAAATCGGTCATACAAATACCCATTATGCTTAACTGACACACATAACCGCTTTTGATATTTTATGGAGAAAATTATTCATATATATAAAATAATCCAACCACTAATTTGATCAATGATAAACAAAAATGGACATTTCCAGCATCAGTTGCGTTTCCAAAATTCCATGTACTTCATCAACCTAAGCAAATTAATAGATAATCGTTTTTCTTCAGCATTCTTTATCTGATTCTGGAACAACCAACAATAAATTTGGTATGTCATTAAGAAACAAAAGTTTTATTGACGGACTGATTTTGAGAAACACCACATATGCTCACTCAATCAATCCAACAACAGGAAATGTCTTAGTTACAAAAAGAGGAAAATGTAAATTCATCAGTGTCAACGGAAGCATCCCCACTATAATACAATATAATTTACAAACATAAAGCAATATTTGACAAACGACTTATGTCCAAACTGTGTATCATTATTATTATTATTATTATTATTATAATTATTATTATTAGTCACTAAGCTCCTCCTCGTCACTAAAGTATGCACTCTTTTTGATCCTTGGTTTCTTAGAGGCTGAGGATGTTGAAGCGTGAGCACCGTCCTCTTGACACAAGCGTGCCTGCTTCTTCTGTGTTTCGTTCTCTTCCTCAATACGGGCTTGCTGGAGGGACACAAAAGACAGAAGAAATATGACACTGCTAAAAGATAATAACATACGTTTTACATGCAGAAACTGTTTCCAGTTCCCATAGCCTCATTCCAAACAGGTAAACAGTTATTCATATTACCTACTAGCTCTCGTCTTTTTTTTGGGGAGTATGTTACATTTCAGTAGCGAAACCTATTTGGATTTCTATATTGGTCCCTTACCTGAAAAGCTATTGCTTGGCTCAGACTATCTAAGGTTGGGTCCTCTCCCTCTTCTTCACTTTCTTCTTCTTCTTCTTCTTCACTAAAAGGGAAAAGATGTAGGAATTACAAAAACAACTATACCCAATATACAATATCTCACAAAATATCAGCTATAAAATACTAACATATGCTCAGGTTGGTCAGCCTTTTTCTTCTTTTTCTTTTCTTTCTTCTTTGGAGGTTCCCTCTCTCCCAGAATGTTTTTGGGGCATGCGTAGCTCAGATGACCTGTATCCTGTGAGGTTTCATTTAATAATGCACAAAATCAGACTCTTTCTGGGATGATTTTTTTTTGCACATTTTGTTTCCATTCAAGGCAGAAAAAAAAGATTATACTTGCAATTGTAATTGTCAATAAAATGTGATGAGCTCACAGAAAGAAACTGTTAAATATGCACTGACCCCACATTCGTAACATTTGGTCTTGTCTGTGTAGTTCCGTCTTCTTATAAACTCAGTTGCTCGCCCATTGTCTACGGCAATACTAGCTTTCACTGTTCTGCCAAACAACTGGGAGACAAACACATTTGGAAGTCTGACAAGTGAATATCAGAAACATTGCTCACAAGGAGACCGCAGCTGATGCTCAGTGACATACAGTATGAACACTAATGTTGTCAGACTCACCTGTTTGTTATTCACTGCTCTTGCACAGTTGTGAGCTGATTCTCTGTCCAGGAAGAGAACAAACGCCACCCCTTTACTCTGGCGAGTGTCTTTATCTTTAACGACTGTAACCCTGAAATATGCACGAGTTATTAACATCTTTTTTTCTTCTTTTTTTTAAACGTGTAATAATAACTATTACAAGTATCCAGAGCCTTTAATTGATTGTTGTGGGTTATTCCTTCACTACTTTGCTGTAAGATAACAAATAAAGTATGTCAGAGCCGTTACTTACTTTACAACTTTTCCATATTTGGTGAATAGCTGAAATGAGACAAAGTCATATGTAAGGACGTTGCTTGGATTCGGAGACCACTGTGGAATTTGACTCAATTGTGTTTTTTTTTTTGCCAAACAAAAGCATTATTACAAACATCATTAGCAACATTTTTTTTTCACAACGCTGATGAACACTTGTCAACACTTGTAATTGTTGTCTTACCTTGTGTAGGTCATTGTTGGTAAGAGAGAATGGCAGGTTTGACACATACACAGTGCTTTTGCTTGGTGCCAAACCCCCGCTCATACTGGACGTATATGGCACACTGTAAGACAAATAAGACAGCCAAATGATCATAAAGTTGTTTAATGCACAACCAGCTACTTAGCTTTCTTGGTAAATCCATTCATGTCGCGTTAAACCTTTTTAACGTAACTGCAATCAACTGACTACATTAACCAAACTTACCACTTACCAACACAGCCTCCACCGTTGAATAATATCCAAATGTGTTTAAAATAGCAGAATTGTGTGTATTTGTATCATGGATGTATTATGATTTGTATGCAGCTACTTTAGCAAACAGAAACAAACGCCATGTCTGTAAGTCGCAACTTGATGACGTGTGCGCATTCCTCGTCCAATAAAACAGCGGTTATCCATGTCGCTGCTACACCTACCAGAAAGGCTAGGCTAACTAAACGATAGAGGAAGGTGAGATTGTTGTGTTAGCTTGGGCTACTGTGGGTTATTTAACACGTGTTTATCTAGAAGATGCAATATTTCGCCGTAAATATTTATTTGTGATTTTTGTGTGCCGGTATCGATTAGTTAACTTGCTCTCAGATTAAATAAAACCTGCGAATTTGCAGCAAATATGGAGGCTAGCTAATTAGCAATGCTAGCTGTCCTTTCTGCGTGGAGCTAACGTTACAGTAGTTAATGTTAGTACTAACTGTTACATTCCCCATCACAGAACATGTAGCTAGTGATTTGTGTAATTTATCGGCTGGGTGAGATTAAGCTAACGTTAGTGCTATGTTTAATATGGCGTTGTTGGTCAAATGAGCATTCATCCATCGGTCTGTCTATTCTGCAGAAAGGGAACCTCTGCCAGCTCAGTTGCATGTTCAAACAGTGCTCCACAACTTATCTTATTTAAAAATGTGCAACATAGAGCGGATTTTAATCTCTACAAAAATATGCATCTCATTTATTTATTGTATAGGCTTAAATATAAAGAATATTTCCTAAACATTTGCATGGAAACTTATTCCAAGTGTATGTTAGTCTTCACAGTGTTATCTTTTTACAGATTGTGTTGAAGATCACATCTCATTATCGTATCACCCCGATTCACAGAGGTCCTTGAGTCCAAAAGTAAGTTAGTGACAACACTTGTCTTTACAGTACATTCATTTAACAGTGTTTTGTTTGACACCAAGACCACAACAAGAGAAATCCCACTACTGCCTAAATATAAATAATAAATAAAGAAAACCGGATCATATGGCACATGCAAGGATTGGGACACTATTCAGAGCATTTTTGTTGCAGCCTGCACCTGCCTGAACCAAAATGCTTTCACATGATGAAACTCTTGTCCCATGGTTGTCATCAAACTAAATATAGGCTATCATTTTATGTTATTGCATATCTAGTGAAAATTTGTTTCACTAAAATATTGCTGCCTCAAGAAGTTGACTTTAGCATTGGCATTTTTTATTTTATTTTGTGGAACCACTGTTTCATGATTACATGTACAATGCATTCATCCCTACTGTTGCGCTGCCTTTTGCAGTGACGTACAGGAGAGACAGGAGTATACGAGAGGTGTATGATGAACGCTTTTTAACAGAGAGACCGGTGAGTGTGTACAAAGTGAATTCAGTCTATTTTCTTTTCTTGATAGCACTTTGACCTTGTTGTATCACATTCAAGAGTATGCGCATGAAAACACAAATAGGAAGACTTGCAGTGTATGTCTTTCAAGCAGCCAGGATACATAATTTGGGGAGAGCATATTTCTACTCAAACTATAAATAAAATGTAATGTATTTTTTCTGACATGGATGGACAACACATCATACGAACTAGTTCTGATCAAGTATACCATGGCTTTATACATCTAGCTTAATTGAGAAAAATCTGCTATATAATTGCTACATCAGGTGGAGAAGTTCTTAGCCAGGTTGACATAACCCATGGGTAATTTGAGCAGACAAACATTTTTGACTAAATTAGAATTTTCTTTTTTTTTTTTTTTTTTAAAACATTTACCTGCAAATGTAAAATAATGTAAAATGTACCCATCCTGGTAGGGTCCGTACCCACGGGCAGCTGGGGCAGCGGAGAGGAGGGGCCCCTTTAGCAGACCAGAGGACGACTATGGCCGCGGCGGGTACGAATACGAAGGAGGTCCACGCTTCTTCCCGAATGGAGGAGGCCCACGAAATTATCATGAAGATCAGAGGGGCTACCATGGTGAAAACCTTCATTTCCCGGCTGAACGCAGAGCTGTTCCACCTTCAAGAAGGGTGAGAGCATAAATGTTAACATTGTTGTGTTCATATGAACAAATTTAGTTAAAATGTAGTGAAAATGTGTGAAGTGGAGATAAAATAGGAACTTCCAAAAGCTGCCTCAATTTAGAAGAAAAGTCACAAACAACAAACGCATTTAAGTTGCTTGTTTAACAAGCAATCTAGGAATGAAGATGAAAGCACATAGAGCACAACAAGATGCTCAAGCTCAGCAAAATTCTTTCAGGATTTAATATGGGTCAAAAGGTTAGTTTTTAAAATGAGAAATATTAGCAGCTGCCACTTCACAAAATAATTGACTGACATTAATAAACAACTCCCAGGGTTTCCCCTACCATTATAAGGCTTAGGCACAGCAGCAAACTGGTTTGGGCATCACCTAAGCCCAATGAATGTAAAATCAATGTGAGCACCAAAATTAACTACATGACTTTTTTCAGATCTAATAATTGTAGTTGATCCCAAATGGACTTCTTTAGCAAGTTTGTCTTTCAACTTCTAGGTTTTCCAACATTTTAGACACACATATGGTAATAATAATGGTCCAAAATTATGTGAAATTCCATTGTTTTTTTATTGAAGAACTTTCAATGATCCCTTAATCCCCCCCACATATCATGTTAATATTGTTGGTTTAATATGCACACTCACATTAGGCCAGCTGAGGGCGCTATAGTTAAAAGGATCAAATTGAAATATTTTTAAGCCAGACAGTGTGTGCTACATTGTTGCTGTTTATTATGATATACATATCAATTGCTTCTTGGACTTTGACATTCCAGTACGAGGGATGTTGTTGTCATAGTGTTTTCTTTGTCTTTATTGCTGATAAAGCTGACTAACTTAGTGACATTTTCCCGGAGACACATTCTAAAATGATCTAAAGTCTAGGGCTGCTCCTTCTTAGTCGACTAATCGGTCGTTTTGGTCTTAGTCATCTTAGATTTCTTTAGTCGATTAGTCATGTTTGATGCTTTTTTCATGCTGAATGACTTATTTCCAAAAAACGTACGAGCACATTTCTGGTAAACACAAGAATTAAGGGTTGACATTTTACCTTAGATATCACCGTGAAACCTACTTTGATTACTTTCATTAAGGCAATTATTTGTTGTATTACACATTTTCTGAAATGTTGTTTAAATATGCAAAGGAGGCATTATCTTATTCAATATATGCATCCTTTTGCATGACTCTTTGCGGAGAAACTCTGATTTACAGATCTGTCGATTAAATCAACTAATCGATTAGACGATACAATTGAATGAGTGTTAGTCGACTAAGAATTTCTTCAATCGAGCACAGCCCTACTAAAAATGATGTCTTGGCATCAATATTCATTTAGCATATTTATCAGCATCAGGTCATGAATCCATGAGATACTATTAAATAAACTCTAAGGGGGGAGGGGGGGAGACTTTTGGATGTATGGAAGTTAAAGGCACATTTTGAAATCAAAACTGTTTCATAAAATCTGTATTTTAGGTCATGATCAAATCCGTTGAAGAAAAAGTGCCAGCAGAGGTCCCTTTCATGGATTTGATCTTTTTTTTACATGTTCTTTATTGGATAGGAGGACTATCCTTACAGAGTACCCAGGGAAGACCAACAACACACAGGACGGCCTTTGGAGTTTGGGTAAACTGCTTCTGTTTGTCTTAAAGGAGCTAATATTTGTTTTCCAAAAAATGAATCTTGTCTACCAAGTTGTACCTTATAAGTAATATCACTCAGCAGAATTATACGTTATCATTTTGGGTAGCAGGGCCCTTTTTCTATTCACTTGTGTTGTGAACAAAGTCCTCTAGTTAGGCTAAGAAGGGGGATTTCTGCAGGAGTAGGCCTCCATTTTCAGCATGTGTTTGAAATGTTTGTTTACATAACTGCTATTATAAATCATGGTCTGCTCTGACCCATATTGGCCTGTCTCACCCTATTTACATAATTTCTGGCGGTCTCAGTGCTCCTCTGGCTCCAGACGATAACTACGGTTCTTAGCTAAACAGTGTCTGTATTTAGGCCACAATTTGGGTGGCAAAAATCTAGACTACTGATATTGGTTAACAGGTTTACAATATTTACTCCAAACCCTTGGCTCTGGTTCCACTTAAGCATTTTGGTTAAAGTATGTTACTGTTCATTCACAATTAATTCTGATGTTGCCCTTTATATTTTCATGTTATTTTGTTTTCTATATTAAAACGGTCAAATTTCCAGATATTGGTTTGTAAATATGATTTTTATAGACATTTGCTGGAGTATAGTGAGACACTAAAACCGGTTCATTTGAATGGTGGGAAACCCTCTTCCTTCTTGTTTGGTGTGTCTGAAAAAGGTGAAATAAGATAACCCATCCTAACATGACACCTGCAGATTTTGCCATAGTCCAGTGTCATGTAATAAGTTTAAATTATTTCAGCTTAAATCCCTTGAGTGGTATCAACACTGAAAGTTGGTAGGGGGACAGAAATTTCAAAAAATGATATTGACTAAATTCACCACTTAGGAGGTGGACAGGGAAACGATGGCTTTTACTCCAAACATTTGGAGCTGTGAAAGGGCATTGAGGTCAGTCCCCGCCTGTTGATTGGTGGCTTTGGTGTGGGTAGAGGTCAGAGGTAGAGCTGGCCCGATACCATTTTTTGCTTGCCGATTCCGATACCTGAACTTGCATATTGGCCGATACCGAGTACCGATCCGATACCAGTGTGTCATATATTTTATTATGTTTTAACAACCGTATACTACTGTCCCTGTACGGATGTGATATTATTTCTATCTTTGTCTGTCTGGCTCAGGTTAAACTCTTTGTGAAACATGAACAAACACAAGCAATGAATGCCACAGAACTTTCTTTTATTATCTAGTTTGACAGTCAGTTATAACGGAAAAAGAACATGAATAAACTACTTTTAACGTAGATTTTCTTTAGGGCTTTATTACGTGGTATTGGATCAGTGCATAAACTCCAGTACTTCCCGATACCAGCGTTTTAGGCAGTATCAGACCATCTCTAGTCAGAGGTCAGTTGAGACGCAGTGGAGAGTTAGGAAAAGGGGCACTGAGATAATGGATACCAGGAGTTACAAGGGATACAGGGCATTCATGTACATGTTTATTTTTCCATTCAAGAAGGTTTTGTTATTGGGAGCATAAACAAAAAATCTGTATTTCCCACGGTTGACATTATTACATTAACCTGTGACCATCATGTGACACATAAAAAATTGATATACCCTATAATTTAACACCTCCAGCTTCTCATGCATATTTAGACTTCTCTGGAAGATCTGTTGCTCCGTTTGCAATCACAGTGCTGCATGAAGTGTCTGTTATATTTGTTCTAATGCATTAGCATTAACGATTTCATAGAAAAAGAAATAGACTGGCAGTATCTGTTCACCCTGAATAAATGTCAGGTTAGGATCCTGATGGAGGACGGAAAAGACTGCAGCAGTTCTGTCTGCATTTTTAAACCTCCTCTAGTTATTGGATAAGTTCCACTTCATGTGTGGTTATGTGTAAACTTGTAACCGTATTTGGCTAGTGTGAGTTGCTTGCTTCAAGATTCTTTGTCAAAGAAATTTTTTTTGCGTATGGAAGAAGTGTGTGTGCTACTAAATTGTGACCAGGGAGAGTGAGGCAACCCATACCCTGAATACAAAATCCTGACAGCACTGGTATTTTAAGGTTGTTTTGAATTACATTAGATGCAAATTAACCAAATGGTATTTGTTGCCATGTTGTATAGTATATGTATCTGCAACTGCCTACACATTTGTGTGTATTTATTCCCTCAGTGCCCGTGCAGCACCACCACCACCTCATAACGTGCGAAACCAGGGCATCTACCCAGCGCCCAGAGCGCTCCCAGAGAGTGGGGAAGACACACTCGTGCAAGCCATCCTCAACCTGGACAGAGGGTACGAGTGAATCACTGCCTAGCTTATTGATTGCAGCCATCAATGCTGCAGTCAGAGGAAGTGTGTAATCAGTGAAAACATCTAGTGTGTGTATATGGTCAGAAAAAACCTGCACATGTTTAGGCCTCAATGCTAGATGGCAGTGTTGTGCTATGTTGGCACAACACAGGAAAGGTAGAAGTACTTGTGTTTTAGATTCTCTGAAAGATGTTGTTGCAGATATGGGTTTGTAGCTCGAGAGTTGTCGGATGAGGAAGAGGAGCTAATTTGTCCTTCAGACAACACTTTGGCTGTTCGGTCTATTTAAATTGCTACAGCCCACACATTCCCTGTGCTTTCCCAGGGAGGACCGAGACCTCTACAGGAGAAAGGCAGCCCCGTTCCCTCCACTCAGAGAGCGTTCTCCTGTGCGCCGCGAGGTGGCCCGCTCCCCCCACAGTCGCTCCGGCTCAAGCGTCAGCAGCAGAGGCTACTCACCAGACCGAGCCAAGAGCCTACCATTTCCCTCACAGCAAGGCAAGAGTATGTAGAACCCTTAGCGTTTCCCCTCCCCAGATGCTGTGTAGAGCTCCTTTTTTTTTAAGACCACTTTGTGTCCATCCTGGCACAAGCCGAATTTAATACTATGAATAGGCTGCTAATCCAGTTTTGGTCATGACCCTTTATTGGCCAAGGCCATTTGAAAAAAGATCTGTTAGGCCTTGCTTTACAGAGCAAGTTTTAAACTCCACAGTCACCCCCAAAATGTACGTTAATTGTCAAGACCTCTTCATTTCCCCCCGATATTTTCACTGTTTTATCAATGACTTATAATCTGGCTGATCGGCTTTTCAGGTGTGGACGGTCCAGAGGGTCACGCAGGTGTTTCTGAGCACCTTTGGGGGGCGCACTATCCTCAACAGAGTGGACATGAAACTTTCGGTCTGTACATTGAGCCACGTGAACAAGCTTGGACTTGGGTGACAAAATGCTGATGTGGTGTTTCTCACTCACGCTCCTTGCATCCTTTTTATAATGTCAGAAAAATGTTAGAAGGAAATATTGGGACTTTCGATACTCGAGAGAGAAGGATGCAAGGATGGAGGAGAGTACACCTTTATGGCCTGTATATGTTTAAAACCAAGATCAAGTTTAAACCTACAGAATATAAAGTGTCTATAATATAACTTACAAAATATTAATTTAAAAACAATCAAAATAATTGAACCTAAAGAATTCTAACCACAATAAACTATTTGACACTGACATTCTTTCACCCAGGTCTGAAGTAAGTTGAATCATGAATTCTATTTCTTAATTAGTACCTAGTGACCTGGCTGTAGTGGGTTCCTTTCATATTAACCATTTCTACATGTTGATCACTTTCTGTGGTTCCTACTCTGATCTGTAAATGTATGCCATTGGATTTTCTAGATCTAGAGTTATGTGAAGTTTTAAATGTCCCTGCATTATTCTCCCTTCAGTTATGAGTCAGGGATGGTTGAATTTGCAGTCCATATCAAAGCTGGATGATATTGCACTTGTATGAAGGCATTGGAACATACTGCTAAATTGCTAACTGAGACAGTGGCCTCTTTTGATGCATGTTTTTGCATCTCTGATTTATATTTCATTATTTATGTCACTGACTCTGGATATGTACTCGATGCTAAGTTTACATAACTAATAATCTCGAAATTAACTGGACTGTAAAATGCAAAAAATCTAGTGTAACCTTGCGAGCTCCCTGTTTCCGCAAGTAGTACAGTGTTATGTAGGTCTGCTACCAGCTTCAGTGCTGGCCATCTCTCCTTTCAAATTTCCGATTTTTTACTCATGAAATGAGCTCGGTGGACCTCAGAATGACAAGTGTTAATCATGCTTATGTGGCAAAATAAATAAATCTGTTTCTCAGAGCAAGATGATGGTAAGTTCAGTATAGTTGTAGACAGGATAGAACAGTTGCATCAGTAGCAGTTTGGTAGTGTTTTTATACTTTAAAATGTTTGCAGAGGAAATGTACAATTTAGTCTCTCTACCATGTCTTTAATTTGTTTTTGTTTTTTATACAAATTAATGAGAGATGAAATTACATGCAGGGTATTTGTTTCAGAAATATACAAAGGTTACACTCGTTAAACTTAACCTATTCCCAGTCTGGGTAACTTGAGAGAGACAGAGTGTTTCTAATGTGTCCAGCAGCCAGCCTTTCTCCCCGCTCCGTCTGCCACTTTGTCAGGCCTCATAAAGATGCCACCAGGTCGTGTGTGGACGAAGAGGGAAAAGGTATAGGATGTCTGATGGATATTCCTGAAGCCAACGCTTCCACATTGGGGTGTTTTTGTTTCATAGCGATGTCCTAGAGTTCATGTTTGTTGGTAGACTTGACTGGTCGGCCATAAAGCCTTGGGTGGTGCCAGAATGACTGGAGAGAAAGGTTGATTGAAGGCCAAATGGAAAGTGAGAGAGGGGGCGGTGTCCGATCGATGAGTGGGAATCTGCAAAAGAGAGAATTGTACACAACAGTGAATCCACCAACTGAAGTTTGAAGCCCGATTTGTGAACAGTCTGTTTCTTGATTGTTCTTAAGCCTGAGACACACCAAGCCGATTATCGGCCGTTGGACAGTCTGGCGAGGTCAGTGACTCAAGTCTGTTTGGAGTGTTCCGTACCGTCTTCCGTCCGAGGGCCCCTCGACCTTCATTTTTGCCGATATGACATGTATAATCGGCGGGGTGGGCACTGCCGGCAGTCAGACTCAAATGACCGATCTGAATGGTAGAGTGCTAACCCTGAAACGGGGAGCGGGATGAGCGTGACTAGAGTCTCTCAAAATCTGACGAAAATCTTTTAAACTGACCTTTGTCTATCTGAAATGAAGACAGATTCAGCAACTGCATGGCCTATTTCTCGCTTAAAATGTTTTTAGAAACACGTTTCGGTGAACTATTTTAGTACAATATGAGATTGTATTCTGAACAAGCCGCCATGACAGTCTGTCTTTGAATTTGCCGGAGAAACCAGACCCATGTGACACGTTCGTCCAATCAGCTGCCGGTTTTCATTTTTGGGCGACAATACAGATTAGCACCGCCTGCTGTTATGTAGTCTCGTCACTTTGGTGTGTTCTGAGGCACTTTTTTTGACCAACTCTGGGAGACCTTCCTTTTTTGCAGAGGGTCGGCCGTCTGGTCGGTGTGTCTGTCTGGCCCTTTTTAGCTGTTCTAGCCTAGGTACCTGTTTGGATCCTGGAACCAAACATGAACACCTTTTACAGAGCACTGACTATCATAAGCACGTACTTTCCAGACATACTAATTGTCCTTTTTCCATAAAATTTCTGAATCCTGCTATTTTTTTCCTCCTTTTCTCTACTTTAGCATTTTCTCATTCCAGATCTTTCTTCCTCACTTTATTTAGCCCTTCACTCAAGTCTCACTGTGTCAAACTATTATTTTTTTTTGTCTCTTTAATTTCTCTAGACAAAATTCCTGGCCTGTCAAGAGAAGGCTCCCCACACAGCGCAACCTCAAACAAGGTACCGAACTTTTTTTTTTTTTTTTTTTGTGCTGAAATTTGTAATTTAAAGTTGATTTTGAACGAACAAGAACATTTTGCATAAATATAAGCTTTTATTATAAATACAGCAATTCAGTCCCCAAATTACGGTCTATTGTGGACTCCACCTCTGTCACTGTACAGCAGGATGCATCTGGAACATCTTAAATTCCATCCTTCTAATAAGTGTTTAGTCCCATTGAAGTATGGTAATGGCTTTTAAAGTGGGCCTCAAGCAGAGCATAAAAGCTATCAGGCCTATGCTTTGTTTACCTGTGCTGTAAGCAGACTTCAATCACAAGAACTTGTACTGGTGTAGGGAAAAGGGCTCAAGTGTCGACGAAAGTACGAGCTGTGCTTCCTTAAAGTGCTCTTGTTTTTAAAAGAAATACTTAACTGTTTTGAGTAAATATTGAATCCAGATCTCTCCTGCCTGTTTTGCGAATAATAACTTGTTTTGCTGATATCATCACCATCTCCAACTGTGCAGAGGAGTGTAAATAGAATCAGATGTGATTAGGCGCAATGCGTCTGGCTATGGCCACCCAGAAGTGAAGAGGCTAACTCAGTAGCCCAAGTCACAGCTTTATCGTTGGATCTTAGCCGCAAAGCCCCGAGAAATCCCTGTGGAACTCATTGGGGTGCGTGTAGACCGTTTACGTTTCCCTTTTTTCTGTTGAGTATGACTGAGTTTGGTAGCTGTGACTGTCGAGTAGATGTAGCAGGTCTGTGGTCTTGTGCTTGTGAGAAGTTGTTGTGTTACACAGGTCACAGGAAAAGCCTTGACAATACCTATCAACAACTAGTGTGTCTTATGCCACCTTAATATCTCGTAGGATGGATGATTTTAATTAGCCAAATAAAATTTAAGGCACGCAGTTTTCCGGCCAGTTTGAAAACTTTAAACCCTTTTTTTTTGTCGACTGCCCTGCTCTTGGTGTTCCTGCTCTGATTGTCAATCACTCTATTTCATTTTAGGCAAACGGCCAAACAGTGTCATGATGTGCAGAATTGACTTTGATCAAAAAGCCTATAAACTGCATCTTTAAATGCTGCTTAAATGTCCAAGCAGGCTTATTAACTCATTGTTTTATATATCAGAAATTACATACACACATACAAGATACAATACAGAAACATGAGCCATTCTTCTCCTCCTTATGTGCATTTTTGTAAGAACCAATCAACTGCTGTGATGAAAGTTTTACTAAGTGCCCTACCTCTCGCCACACACACACAGCTACTTTTTGCTGTGTTTTATCTAGCCTGTGGTGCATTGTTTTGTTTTTTTCTGTTCTGGGGGCACAAACCCGTAACCTTGGCTAAGATGAAAGGCCTGTGCTGTGTCCCCAGTAAAGCTTGCACTTATGGCCTTGGCTGCTGCCTGCTGTGGGGATTCAACAAACACACAGGCTCTCTGGAGCCATCCCAGACAGAAGAGACCAAAGCAGGGGTCTAAAGAGCACCTCCGGCTCTGGCTGCGAGCCACGGTGGCGTAGTGGGTGGAGAGCATGCTCTGTAACTGAAAAGGTCACCAGGCGTTTTGATCCCTACACAAGTTCCTGTCATTATATAGTAGGGCTGTGTATTGGCAAGAATTTGGAGATACGATATGTATCACGATACATGATCACGATTCAATATATTGCGATGCTGTGCGTAAGGCGATATATCGGGATTTTTTTAAAGTACAATTTCAGAAAAACTAATATTTAAAAAAAAAAAAAGACATGATGTTCATAGAAGTCAAAGAAGTTTACTTTAGGTAAACCATTCAGCACACAGAAAATCAAACTGCCAGTTCGGGATTGTGGTTCACGGGTTCTTAGTGAGCTAATGTTTATATGCTAAAGTAGGCCAAAGTTCAGCCATAGCTACGTTGTTAGCTTCTAGCAAAAAGTCAGGCACTGCTAGGCACTGTTAGGCAAGGACACTAGTGGTGCGTCTCAGGATAGCCATCTAGCGGTAGGGGGTTTAAACACAACATAAACGTGAACCACTGTCTTACATGAATATTTTTGAACGTTTAAAAAAAAAAAAAAAAAAAAAAACACCCCTGTTATATAGTGTGATAACATTTGACCAACCAAGAGAGTTAATGAGATCTCGTGATGACATTCAATTTGGTATTCAGACTTTATGTAGTTTTAAGTTATAGGCATTTGACCATCAAGCTCATGAACATTCGTTAGTAGTTATTGTGTCTTGGAGATGTCTGTGGGGTTTCTCTACTACTATGGAGCTTTCTGTATGTTTTTGACCATTGTTGCTAGATGATGAGCTGCCGAAAAAAAGCTCTTGCAGTTTGATCCTGGGGGTTTGACACTAAAACTTTTATCTTTTCATGAATGTGCATGGCAGGCTATCGGTAGGTGTAAAAAAAATAATAATACACCACCAAGCAACCAAAAATCATTTGAAACCACAATAAATAGGATTCTAAAGCAGTCCTCAATTTAAAGGTCACTTAATGGTTCACCAGACCAAGCAAGTGCTTAGTTTAGAGGAAGACGCTTTTTTTGTTTGTTGTAAAATTCATTTTTAATATGACAGTGATTACCCCTGATGACATTTCATTTAGTCTGGTTTGCACAAAATATATCTGCCAAGCTTTATATTATATTGATGGTGGAACATCCCTTCCAGGTTGGGCTGTGCCCAGTGCAGCGAGTGGAAGTGAAAGATCCAGACAGGGATATTTTTGTCACTGAGGCTCAGGAGGCTGAACAACGAATGTATGTGAACACACGTACACACTACACTTCTCCCAAGCATAGCTTAAGGGAGAGAATTGGAAGGAGGAATAATTGGATGATGTTTTTATGAATTTTTGTTTTATTTATTTTAGACCATCCTCTGTGATTTCTTTCCTCATTCATCGAGAGATTTAATGACTTAGTCTATGGTCTGTTTCCCTTAATGTATGAGTGGACTTTAGTCATGGCTGGGCAGTTCTGCTCCCTGGCCTTCAAACTCCTAATAGTATCAGGAAATGAGCAAAAGAAATTGAGCGGTGATCCGAGTTGGCCTCATTTCTCCCCTTTGCTCTATTCTTTTTGCTTTCACAGTAATACTTCTGGGTACTAGAGTTTCCAGTCCATCCATTTAATGGCTCATCATGGCTTGTCTCGCCAGATTCCCTTAAGATATGAAAACAGCTGAAATATCAAATTCTACAATTTATGAAAACAGCTGAAATATCAAATTCGACAATTTACATTGAAAAATAAGTGCAATGTTAAGCCAGGTTTTAGTCATAATTGGCTAAGTAATGAGAACCGAGTACAATATGAAGATCTGTTGTGATAAATATGGCATGTGATATGCAGCTTCTTAGTGCTGTAATTCCTATGAATCCCTAATTCAAGACAAGTTGTAAACGTAGCTAGAAATCCACGAGTCTACTCTGGCTTTTCAGCTTTAGGAGCTACTGTTTAAGCTTTATCTTTTGGTACGCCTCATCAACCACATCTTTGCTGTTAAGTTAAACAGTCAGTAGGTCAGGTCACTGACTATCTGTGATTGGGCTATACATTGCTGACCCACATCCTTTCTCTGTATCGCGTAACTGCTGGCGTTTAGTAATTTCGGTCATCTTGGCAGTAGCTGTACACTTCTTAAAACCATGTATTGATGTATTTAAAATGTTCACTTCTGTGCTTGTCTGCCATACATTTCATGATTTTTTTTTTTTTTTAAACTTCATTTCTCTCATGCTGGGACAGTTAAAGCGTTGCTTTAAAATACCCTTTTTGCTTAAAGTCTTTCCTTTATAGAGCAGTGATTCACCCCTGTTTCTCCTCTACCTTTTTAGGAGGAGAACCATCCTCCAGAAGTAGGAAAAGAGGACCCACTGGTGGCTCCAGTCGTGGAGGAAATCCAAAAGTCAACTATAGACAACTTTCAAGAGCGACGAGCCCTGGCCATCGCAGCCAAAGCTCAGGAAATAGAGAAGGTACTTTTCCAACTCCAACTTACATTTAACTGATCTTTAAAGGAAGGAGTTTAAAATCAGTTGGCAGGCAGTAGGTCGGTATTAAAATAAAACATCAGTTATTCAAATGAGCCTTTCTGTGGTTTTACAAACTCAACTTTAGGCCACACCCCGTTGTAAGACAATTGTATTAACAGCGCTGCACATTTTCTTTTCCACATTTCACAGCCAATGTAAACTTATTTTTAGACTTCTTTGTATACTCACTATGAGCAGATCAAAGATGATACATCACTATTTTGGAAAGGTGGAATTCTTTATTGGTATTCATTTAGTAGCATTTATAAAGGAAAAATATATAAGTGAACATTTTGTGCCAGTGGCTCTCCGTTGCCCCTTTTAGAAAATCGCTGCATTTACAATCCTCTCATTACAAGTTTGTAATTTGTAAGACTTTTCTATAAATGTCAACTTGGGGCACGCATAACACATGCTGTACCCTTGGCAAGCGTTCCCGTACATATGGTGACACGCACATGGATTATTTTACGAGATAGGCATTACTGGAACAGCTAACTATTGTGTTCCCGACAAAGCAGGACATTAACTTTTCTGTCCACCAGTCACCGTGGTGGCTGCATCCTAAAATTCACCAGCCGCTTTCACTGTTGCCAGCCAGATATCTGTTTTAGAGCAGAATGATGCTTAATTATCTGCCAAAGTAGCTGGTTGCCAAATTTATCACCATTTTCCTGGTGGCTCTTGTAAATCTCCCATCCTGGCCGGCAGCGCTGCAACAACTGCTCATTATACCCTCCACCAGCTTAATATCCCGCATGGCTCAAACATCACAAATCTCCCTCCCCTTTTTCCAAGTGCCCACCGCGCACACACTCATACAGTATAGGCCCACACACAGGGATTTGGAAACACTAGGATAACGTACATGGTACAGGAACACACAAACGAAAGCGCAAACGCAAGTAAACTTTAGGCATGGTAGATTTGTGCATACAATAAATCGAGAGGTCGTCCACTTAACTGAGCTAAAACAACCCCAGGCTACAGGTTCCAGCTCTGCTCAGTTATCTAATGAAGGCCATTCCTGCACTAGTGAGCGCTACTGCTGCTTTACTGGGACCATTAAACCTGGACCAGCTCTCCCCCGGAGCACACACTGCGCTGCTCCCACATTGAGCTGCGCCACGGAGCCTATATAGGCGCTTATAAGGCTGTTGCTGACGCTGCAGCTCCTGGCCCGTTTTATAGCCGTCTCTTTCTCCCCCGTCTGCGTCTCCGCACGTTCCTCCAGCACTACTAATTCCATGTTTTCAAGTAATTTAATACATATCGGTACATACGCATTTTGGAAAATGACAACCAAGAAGAGATTATTCTTTAGGTATTTTTCATGTTTCCATTGTCGGTATAACTTGTGCAAAAAGAAAAACGAGAGGGAACGGTGTATTCCGTTTTCACAGGGATATGAAGTTTCAGCTTTTCTTTCCAGGATTTCAGATTCTTTGGAATTGTCCGTAGAAATGGATGATTATCAGCTTTTTCCCTCCTCCTGTCCCTTTCTTTGGCTTTTGTGATGTCCAGACCACTTGGCCATGAAGGTTGTTTGTGACTCTGTGTCAAAGGCTGGCTTGTTTGGTGAGTGAGTTAAGTCAGCCTTGTTTCTGTCACACACATCAACCAGGTCAGAAATCAAAAGTTTTAATGAAAACCTTGCCCAGGATCTTTTCCTACTCTGACTAGGAAAAAAGGAAAGCTGATTGGAAATCAGTCTGTTTTTTTGATTGTCTATAAACAATTTAACCTTTTTTTTTTTTTTTTAAAGATTTGTAAACTGTAATAAAAACCTGAGAGAATTGCCTTCACAAAGTTGCAGACAAACCAACCAGCCGCTGGAAAATATATAAGCACTTGTGTGATGGCTGGTATTAATTTCCAACCATGCCCAGAATACACCGCTATACACTCCTTAAGTCAGACTTTCTTTTTCAGTCTGTAACAACAAAGTCGCAGCAGTGTTTCTGTTGCAGTAGGCACTGGTGTTTAGCTCCTTGACAAGTGTCTGCCAGATGTTTGGCTTTCTGCACCCAATCTGGTCTAGCCATCTCTTCTGTACGCACGGACACAAACCCACTTCAGTCCAGTAGCTCCTTGCTAACTGTCTCTACACTTTTGATAGATCACAAGCTTGAACGTTCCATCATCGGCCAGACATCGTGCTGGGCCGCATTATACCAGTGCCTCACCGTGTGTTTGTGTAGCTAAGTGAAATTGGTTCGCTGAAATTCAACCTGAACCTCATTGTCAAAGTTGACTTTGGCTGCAGTACAGACTAACTGGTTATAGTGAGTGACAAGGCATGCGAGGCAATAAAGGGTATTATGTTTTACTCCTCACAGTCCGGGCTGTGATACAAAGGGAGTTTTATTTCATTTGTTGAGGAATCTAAATATATTTGGCTACGAGAAGGAAAGCCAGACGGTTCCAGACTTTATTTCTTCTTCTTTTTTTAAGTACAAAGATGGCAGAACTGGACTGAGGCCCCAACTCTTTCACTCTCGTTCTTTTCTGAAGCCAGGCAGGCTCACACGCTCACCCTAACCCTGTTTTAACTGGCTATAGAAAGTTAAGTTTAAAGAAGCCTTCAGAGGCCGAGACAGTTCTGGACCGACCCCACCCAAAGTCAAGAACTGGCCTTTTTCCTTCCTGATTGGATAACAAGGGAGGGATTTCAGGAAGTGCGTTTGAATACAGGAAGTACATTTTCAGCACATTGTTATCTAGGAACAACTTTCCCTGTATTCATAAAAGTTGTTGTCAGCACACTTGATTGGATTCTCCCCCAAAAAAAAAAAAAAAGTAATCCGTGATCAGCTGTTGAATGAGACCACAGAACAGATTTGTTGTCTGACTGTTTCACTTGATCGTTTATTGTACATGACAGAAACGGCCAGAATATATTCATTTTACGTCCGCACTCTTTCTTGAAACTGTTTGTATCCTTATGTTCACCACGTATTTCCTGTAAATGATTGTATCCCATTGTTAGATTCAGGTCACTGTGAGGGAGAACTGAAGACTCTGGTAACTGATTGTGTTTGCTGTAGGTCGAGAATGAGGCAATTAAGAAGCCCTCATCATGGTTGCATAAAGACAGATGCTGGTCTCATTCCTTCACTAGATATCATCTTCAGTAAAGTGTCACGGTTGGTAATATCAGGAGGCCATTGGTCTCATTGGTCTACGATTTAAGCTGCAGACAGTTTTTAGTTGAACACAGCTTTTATACAGTGGAAATATTTTTAGTTTAATGCAGATTTTGGAAAGGTGCCCTCTGTTGTTGCAAGTACATAAACTCAATTAGACAGCAGATCTTTATTTGTGATCTCTCCTCTGCTCCAACCATGTTCTCTGTTCAAGGAACATTGTGAAAAGCTATAAATAAGCCAGTGAGTTTGAACGCCCCGCAGCACAGAAGCTACTGTTGGTATCCGGTGAATGACTGAAACTCACCCTTGCCTGGCCTAATTTTAGACACACACACACACACACACACACACACACACACACACACACACACACACACACACACACACACACACACACACACACACAAACACAGATCCGCACACCACCCTTGTCATTGGAAGTGCCCTTGTGTCCGCCTGCGGCACGACTTAATAAGTAGCCGTATCGGTGGGTTAATTCATTTGCACTGGAGAATTGACCAAGAGATGGAGGGTAAGATGAAACCAAGCACAGAGAGAGTGACTAAAGAAAGAAATGTGTCCTGAAATAGTGGAGGGACAGATGGAGAAAACAGCGAGAAGAGAGCAGCATGCCACAGAGAAAGCGGAGTCCCTGAGATTTGTCAGTGTGTCTGTCACACTGTCCCATTAGAAAAGGTCGTCATGAGTGACGTGTATTTATTTATTTTTTTTTTTTTTTGGAGCATTTGAAGGCTATTATTGGATAGCAATAGTAGAGCGACAACAGGAAACATGGGAGAGGGATGGAATAAAAGGTCCCTGGCCAGATGTGCGTGGGAATCTATCCACAGCACGTCTGGAGCTTTTAGTTCTCCTAGAAAATGGAAACTGACATACAAAATATTATCGGTTAAGGTTTCTGATATTTCCCCCCTCTGGAATTTCATTGTCAGCGCATGTGAAGGATCATGAGTTGGAAACAAATCTGTTATGGTATTTTGCAAATCGAACCACTTAATGTGGAAGCAGTGGGCTGACTTTTTATTTTTTTTATTTTTATGAGACATTTGAGGCTCCGTGTGAAATAGCAGCTCCCAAACAAGATTCCAGCACCTCTTCCTCATTGTCCTTCTAACACCTGTTATAAGCCTGTGAGACACCACTAAAGTGGGGTTTTATTGCTCTTTGGGCCACCCTGTCCTATATAAAGGGCCCTTATTAAACTTGAGAGGAGAAGTGTTTATCTTTTGACACTGCATGATGTGTGTTGACACCAGAATGATCAGGTCAGGCTCAATGACACTGGAATATTTACACCTAGGCGCCAGGTCGAGCAGGAAGGAAACCACTTTTCATCTCCTCCATTAAGAGCTTTTCTCTTGTAGGTTTTGACCTCTGCCTGTTGGCACTTTTCAGTCCTAAAATCTGCATACAAATGGATGTAAATGTGTTTACTCTGTGTGTTTTGAAAGTAAAGTTTTCACCTTGTTTGTCTATTTCTTTAACATGTGCGCATCAAGCCTCTATGCTTCATTTACTCATATTCCTATCCACTTCCAGGTGTACCGTCAGGACTGTGAGACATTTGGCATGGTGGTAAAGATGCTGGTGGCTAAAGACCCCAACCTGGAGAAGCAGCTGCAGGTTCCCCTAAGAGAGAATCTCGGGGAGATCCGCGAACGTTGCCTGGAGGACCTCAAACACTTCATCAACGAGCTGGACGAGGTGGTCCGGCAGCCAGAACCTTCCGTCTGTGACTCGACCACCCCATTGGCGTCCCTGACGGCTCATAAACTCTCAAAGGCAGGAGTCAATCACAGCTCGTCTTACTGACACGTTGGCCATCTGCTCTATGTGAGACTGAGCATGGAAGGATTGACTGCTGAACATGATGGATATCTCAGAATACATTTTGGAATGCTGGGCTTGAACCGATTCTTCAGCACAGCAACCTGAAGAACAACTCTACATTGAGAGGATGCAGTGTTGCATTATATGTGGGGATGAGCAGTGTTAGATTTTGAACAGACAGTTTTTTACCTTCAAATTGTCTGTTAAAAAGATGTTAATTATAAATAAATAAAAGTTGTTTTTCTGTCAAATGATGGCAAAAAAAAACATTTTGTCTATTTAACGTCTCACATCACCGTGGAAATGGTTAACATGGGTTTTGTTATTTAACCTATTTTGATGAAAATATGTTGTTGAGAATAGACAGTGAGTCCTGCAGCATGATCAAACTTTTCTTAAGGAAAAGTCAGATAAGACAATGTTTTGTATATTTTTTTTTTTTTTTTTAAGTTCTGCACATTTTGAAGCAGTCAGATGTAAGACTTGGTGCTGCTAAATTTACAGTTCTACATCCTTGTATAGATGTGTATTGTGCAGACATGCCAGTTTGGTTACCTTTTTCATTGTTTGTCTCATTTTGCCTTTTACAAACTTGATATTCCCACGCACAAGGCTTGATTACTTTGATGGCATTGAGACCAAGCTTTGCCCAAACTGAAGTGTCTCTGAAGTTTGTAGTAAAGTGATTTCTTATAACTTTACGGTTTGATTTATTGTGGTCTATGAACATAAGTTGCACACATATCCCACTGACATCACAGACTTAATCTAAAATATTTTAAGGATCAGTTTACAGGCATTAATGAACTCCATTTAAGGGTTTCCCTCTGCCATACTTTTACTGTATTTAAGTATGGTATAGGCTGCTACAACAATTTTTATTTCATTCTAATGTAAATGCATGCTAGGAAATGGGTTTTCAACTTCCAACAAGGTTTTGTATCCAGTTCCATACCACGCTACAAAATCCTATAACCTCTTTGGTGCACCTCAGGGTTAAAAACACCACTACAATCTGAGGGTTACAAAATGTAATTGAAAAAAAAAAAAAAGAAAGCATATCTGAAGCTTTAAGAGGAGAAAAAGTATTTATTACAAGTGTCTTTACATCACAAAGCATTTTTTTCTGGTTATGTTAGAGCAAGGGGTAGTGAACAGTTCAGCTGAAAATGGAAAATGCAGGTGTAACTGCCATTCTTTTAATATTCTGTACACCAATAGTGAGCATTGTGGAATATATGTTATAATAGACATTGTTACATGTGTAACATGGCACTTTACTGTGAAGAACACAGTTTGTGAAGTGGCACCTTCTTTGTTGTTTCTCATAAAATATTAATGAGGTCTGTTTGTTTACCATTACAACCTTTTTTTTAATATATCATACACTTCAAAAGAAACATCTTTAAACCACGGATATAAAAATACCAGTATTAAAATCTTAACTTAGTATATACATTATCATTTTGTACTATTATGCATTAAATAATTATTTGTTTGATTTCTATTTTCTACTTTATCAACCTCTGTGTACAATGTATTGCCATTTTAATGCACACAAAGATATTGCTGCAAAACTTTAACTGAACATTAAACATTTAAAAAAAACATATTGGCAAATGCGGAAATAAAAGAAAAGGTTTAATGTTTCCACTCTGCCAACTCTGCATAATTATGGTCTGCTCTCTCTAAAGAAAGGCTTCCAAATTCACCAGTACATGCATCATGTTAGTGCTAAAAAGACCCAGTATATAGGACAAGTTTGCACATACACAAAAAAAAAATTTCTGACTAAATGTTACACAGATCTATCTTAGCAGTTTTATATTGATCTCTTCTTTCAGTAGATTTGGACCTAAATATGATATGCATCTTGACATTTGGCAATGCACCTTCTGTTAGGGCATAATGGGTTGCTTTAAACTGCCTAAATCCAGATTTGATCCGCAAAAAACATCATATGATCAGAAAATCTGACTTTATTGCTTGGTGTAGTGCAGGTTATGATGTAAATGCACTCCGAGCTGTTAAGAGATGATACAATTTTTGGAGCGGTGGCTCTTTCTGCGACCAGTCTGTGAGCCGTGGCTCTGGGAAGGGAGGGCTGTAACCCTTGTAGGGTAGTCCTCAGCGTAGTAGCGCCCAGCTGCTCGAGGCTGAGGGATTGGCTGGCCCAGGAAATAGCCCTCCTCCTCAGAGTCCGATGATGAGGAAGAGCAAGTAGAGCAACAGTCATCCTCATCTCTGTAGAGACCCATGAAATGCTCAAGTCGTGGGTCTCCTTGAGCTGAGCCCTGAAGCATATAGTCAGATCGGGTTTGGGAGAAGGCCAGGGGCAGCCTGTGTGCAGGATGCTGTAGGAGCATTGCACCACAAGGAGGGTTTACCAGACCCTGCTGCTGGGGCTCATACGGCCTCTGTGCTTTCTCCAAAGGCACCATGTGAAGGTTGTTGTCTGAGCGGGTTCTGCGGCTCCTGTTGTGCCGGTGGTGGTGCTGCCTGCGCCCGTGGTGGCTCAGTGGGCGGCTTCTTTCTCGGCTCATCTCATCTGTGCAGTAGGCCCTCCGCTGTGGCTTCTCACTCATGGGATGCTTTCTAATATTGACATCAAACCCATCATTATATCCATTGTCCACGGTGTCTTCTGAGAACTTTACCATCTGAGGAGGCCTGGACTGGGACTTGCTCCTCCTCAGAGCTGGGGCATGGACAAATGAGGGAGGGAGGCCCTCCGAATGCGGGGACAATGAGAGAAGTCCTCCTGGTGTGCCTCCCCTCATTGCCAATGCTATCTCCTCCACGTCTCCCTTCTCCATGTTAAGGTTGAGAGAGTTGGCACTGTGGTGCAGATGAGAGGAATTAAAGGTTCCCATGTTGCTCATGTTCTCGCAGTCATCTGCCACCGTGGGATCCTGCATGGCAAGGTTGTAGACTATAGGTCTATCTCTGCCATCTCCATCCACTGATGCACCTACAAGGAGCAAGCAGAAGAGACACGTTTTGAACAGCTGTTTGACTTAAAATGAAAGCACATTTTTCAACTGAACACATGCAAGCAGTAGTCTCCTTACCAGTGATGTTTGAGAGCGCCAGGGAGTCCATGGAGTCTCCAGCGCCCTGATCGGCTTTCCTCAGCTCATCAGCGATGCACTCAAGGGAGTCTTCATACCACTGCCTGGTGTCTGGCCAGAATGCCTGTCTTCCTGTCCCAGATTGGTCCTGATCCTGGTCCAACTCCAGCTCTTGGATCTTTCTGGCACTGGCAGGACCTGGATGACTCCCATAGGCTGAGTCTCCCAACCCATCCTGGGACTGGGCCCAGTACATTTCAGGCAGGTGCTTCTTGCTCATCAGTCCAGGGCTAAGACTGTTGGCTCTGGATTGATTGGAAGTCTGGCTCTGGGTGGGACTGGTGGGGGTGGGAGAGGAGGCGGTAACCCCCAAAGATGTAGTATCAGGCTTAAGCCAGGGGTCAGAGACACTTATTAGCCTGTTTCTGTCACTGCTGGGGCTGGGAGATTTCAGGGATGGCTGCTGAAGTTGGTGTAACATCCCGCGGTCACCAAACTTGAGAAGGAGCTGAGTCATATAGTCCTCATGCTGGGCCCACTCCTCTGGATCCTCCTCTCCACCAGCATCCTGCTCCTCCCGCTCCCTCCAGAACCTCTCTTCTTCCAGGCCGAGACGGGCCAGCTTGCGCCCTACAATACCTATGTTGGAATCTGCATCTCCATCTCCTTCACCCTCTCCATCTCCAAACTTGTACTCAAACGAGGGGACGGCAGCTGGGGGGTTAAACAGCTGTGACTGTCTCCACTGTTCGGCAGGCTTGCTGCTCTTCCCCATGCGCACACTGCGCCGTGATTCACGTGAGCGGGCAGACTGGAAGGCCGAATCAGACGAGTCGGAGGCATGAATATCTTCTCCCTGACTGCAGGCCTTTGAGCAATAAATGCGACCCTGCTTCGGCAGGAAGGGACAGCCCAGCAAGGATGTCTTGCACTGGGCACAACAGAAGCACTGGTCTGAGGCATGCCAGTGTACACCTTCATAGGTCATTTGGGCATGGTCAACACCTAAAGGATCATAGGATGAAGAAAAAAATCAGCATAAGATTAGTTTTAGTACTTCCACACAAGAAGTCAAAGAAAAACAGCAGGATTGGGTGTTCAACATTGTTCTAATTCTTCTAATCCCAAAAAACAAACCAATAAGATAGCACCTCACAAATATAACTTACCAATGTTTTCACCACAGGCCTCACAGTACTCTGCATACAATGACTCAAAGCAGCCAGTACAGTAGGGCCGGCCATCTTTCATGATGTAGCGCTGACCCCCTAGCATCGTCCCACACTCAAAACAGGCAAAGTGCTTCATGTGCCAGTGACGACCCTCTGCTTCAGTGCACTCATCGGCAAAGATGATCTAAAAGGAAACACACTTGTTAGTTTTGTAGACTTGGAACTGACACTGCCATGGTTCACTGTAAAAAATTAAGTGGGTAGGGCTACTATTACTGCGTCTTACCTCGTCACAAGAAGAGCAACGTGGTTTTATAAGCTCAGCATGGTGTCGTCCACAGAGAATCTTGCCATTTTGGTAGAAATATATCAGATCCACCAGCAGCTCTTGACATGTGGCGCACACAAAGCACGCTGGGTGCCAGCAGGGGCCCGGTCCTGCTCTGGAGGCAAAAATTGCCATCTCCCCTCCATTGATGCCTCCGCCACACTAACAATCAAACACAAACAACAAATGATCCATGAGATTTATATTTCAGGCATCTTGTTGATGCAGTTTTTCAGATTGGCTTACAATGCGTAGGGGTTTATCATTGAGCCTTTGACCTCACTTAATATGCATTAATAATAAATCTGGTGATAAGTATGCTACCTTGAGAATAAAACTGTGGGGATAAACGGAGACGATCACATACAGGAATGACATTTTGAAATGTGTGGAACAGTCAATGCCTATGACACATAAGGAATGCAAGGTAAACAAAAGGGATTATGGAAGCTATTCAAAATATATTACATATCTGCTGATGTTTCTATGCTGAAACAAAGAAAGCCAAACAACAGGTGATCATACCGCAAGTGCCAAAAGGAATATAATCCATTCAAAACAAATCAGTCACTCCTACAATGATGACAATCATAGCACAAATACAGCAACAGCTGATAACATGGATAGTGCAATTTAATCTTTAAAAAAATGATTGACTGCACCCGTGACAACCCCACCTAGTGTCTTCCCGAGTAGAACTCTTTGTGTTAACATGCGGACAGATGCTACATTTTAAAAGGGAATGGGTTGACTTGGTAGCAATGCATCTCAAAAACCCTGATAGCCTCCTAGCATAACTACTTTACCAGCAAAGGTTGTAGGACACACTCAAATGACTAATTTACCTTGTTTCAATGGGTGGCTGTTTCACTTCACAATACAAGTCATCAATTGGGTGTTGCTGAGGAATTGGACAGCATTTTTGTCCCATAAGCTTAAAACAGAATACACTGGCCTTGGTTCTAAGTCAAAAGATCGTATGACTCCACAGAGATTGTAAGAGCGTGTCTGAACGTGCAATCACGAGTCTTTATATAACCCAGCTATGAGACACCCATAGGCAGCTATGGCATAGCATGGCCAGCTGTTAACCATTATTACCAGGGTGGAGAGACAGGGGCCTTGGATACGGGGGGTGTTGTGTGTCCCCACCAGGAAAATGGTGTGTATGAATGTCCTTATAGGATGAGTCAGAGGGTGGTTGTGTGTTTGCAGAGCATATATGGATACGCATAAATGTTCAGTATGTCTAAGAATATGTTTCTGTTGGTGTTCCTGTTTCATTTCTGTGTGTGTGTTTGTGTGTGTGTGTGTGTGTGTGTGTGTGTGTGTGTGTGTGTGTGTGTGTGTGTGTGTGTGTGTGTGTGTGACCTTGCATGTCAGTGGGAGCATCTGTGTTTGAGTTATGACAGACTTCATCTGCCTGTCCGGGGGAATTAACATGGGTCGCCTGCTCTTCCTGGATGCCTGGCAGAGGATGTGGTTTACTCATTGGTCAGGGCTCAATTCCCCGGAAACCACATTACGCTAATATTTTATTTGATGCATCGAAAGGACAGCTTGAAAGGCACTGGATGTTATGTTTAAATCACCAAATCAAAAGTAGGAAACAGAGGTCAGGTTTCAGCATTGCTTACAGTGTTGTGTTTGTTCATAGCTTGCTATGACTTCAACTAGCGTGTCTCGAGATATATGTCTCTCTTTTCCTGAAAGTCAAGGTTCCCTTCAGCAAGCTGATGGAAAAATAGCTTGCATTTCTGAAAACCTTGGACCTTCCACGCAAAGGTTAAAAAGGCTACTTTGCTTTGACAGTACATGCTTGTATACTTGTTTTACCGATGGATACATCTACAACTTAAGTAAATCCACATTGTTCAAGAGTTCTCAGACACAGATGCAGAAACTTGCCCACTCCTTTGCAGAAAAAGTCTTAAAACTGAGCTCAGCTGCATGTAATTATACCAGTAGATGTGGAATAATGTGCCACATACTGTGACTTCTTTGGAAAAAGTAGGGTTTTAAAGATTCTATTCAAGAATTACTTACTTAACCTGTAAATGTTTTTGCAGTCTGTCATGCTGAGATATAGATGGGCGGCAGGAAATTTGCCAAATTCCACGTGAGGAACTTGCTTCTCCGCTCGGCTTGAGCGTGAGCCTCCCAATTTCCCCGCTTCCCCTCTCGCACTAATAAGGAGTTTTATGTCCGTAATTAAAACCATTACATTAGCCAATCAGGATTGTGCATCGGGCAGCAATGCGTTGGGATGGCTGCTTGTGATATAAATAACTTTAAGACCCACAAGTTGGTTTCCTCAAAACTGCAAGCTTACCTTATGGCTTCATGAGCACTAAATGACGCAAGTAGTCTACGTGTGTGTGTGTGTGTGTGTGTGTGTGTGTGTGTGTGTGTGTGTGTGTGTGCTCATGGGTATCCACATGTAGCACCTACATTTTCACAGCGGGTATGGTGCAGAGCTCGGGGCAGGATCTTGGGTGTTCCTCTCCCCAGTGCCTCCCTCTTCCTCTGGGCACTGAACATCTGGATCTCCCTCTTTTCCTCCTCCGTCAGAGAGTGGCAGTAACGCACCTGGTAAAGAAAGAGAGAGATAAGTGGAGTTGACAAAGTAAAAGCACAGAGAAGTCGATTAAGCACTCCCACCGATTATTGCGGATGATTCAGCTTTAATCTTTGCTTGCATCTTTGGGGGAGTATATATATAGCCATATATGGCTGTAAAAAAAGGGTTTAATTGAAGCTAATTCCCCTCAAAGCTGTGTTGAAAGGATGGCGTGAGTAATACACAAACCTTTCCTCTGTGTTAAGAGATGGTGATGAAGGCCCAGATAAAAGAACAAGTCTGTCCTAACAACCAGCTCGGTTGTTCTCTTTACAACAGTAAAAGATGCTGGCGTGTGAGCTCTCTCACACACGCACACACACACGCACACACACACACACACACACACACACACACACACACACCCACACTGTCTCTCCTTTTTGCACACACAACACAAACTGAGTGCTCATCCCTTCGAACCAAAGTTACACAAGGAATCCGGCAGTTTGCTCCCTCAACCACCAAGTCTGCCGACAAACACCATAAAACAACAGAGTCAAACACTGTGTGTTTGTGCGTGCGTGCGTGCGTGTGTGTGTGTGTGTGTGTGTGTGTCTGGGTGTGTTTGTGTGTTGAGTGTTGCTATTTTGTATGTTAATACTGTTGTGTATACAGAGACCACCGCCATCAGACAGTCCCCTCCCCCCCGGTCCCGTCCCTCCTCTCTGGCGATAACCCTGCCACCATATCTCCTAATGTAAACTCTTTTAATACAGATGTGAAAGGAGTGCTGGTTTACACACCATAAAGCTATTGTACAGAACGAGGCTGGCATGTGCTTTACTGTCACAAGAGGGGATGTGGCCATTGCTTTAGTTTAACAAGAAAAGGCTAATAAGATTGTTAAGGCTTTACTCAGCTGCTGGCTTTATAGTTTAGTTTGGGCTGGGTAGAGGTTGAAATTTCTTATTGCCAATTTGATACCAAAATGATACTTTTTTTGTTAACCTTAGTATGAGGACATGTTTTTAAGTTCACAAAAAATCCAAACTTCTTCAATGTTGTTTAAATACAAGCAGCTATAAAAGAACTTTGCCTGAAAACAATAATCACATTTCTAAAAATATATATAAATAATAAATCAGAAGTGTAAGTGAGTGCGCTCGATTGCAAAGACTATAAAGAAATTAAAATGTCCCTAAATGTTATCTTTTTTTGCATGTGAGATGTTTCATGGGCGTGGCAGTTCAACTGCCCGTTGAATTGTAAGAGCCAAAAGCAGGTGAAATCAGTTGAAGTGTAATTAGTGAAAGCCTTTAAAAATGGATTCCCAGAGCTTCCACTCCTGATACAAAATTCACCCCCAACTCCTGTCAGTGCTTAGACTTCCACCAACACTTTAAATGAAGCTGTCTGTCAGTGTTTACACTTGAATGGTCACTCTCTTCTTTCCACTTCAACTGACACTTCCAGCTTTATTTATCACCTTCATTTCGACTGACATTTTAACACCTTTGAGTGCTTTCAGTTCAACTGATACTTAAACTTCATTAAGTGTTTGCACTCAAACTGAAACTTTTAACTTCTTTATCATTTTAATACTTACTTCAGTAGATGATTTCATTATTTAGATTGCCACTTTGCAATTTATTATCAGTATTTCTACTGTTTTCAAAGTTTCTGCAAAATGTCAGCAGCAAGCACAGAAACATTCAAAATATACTTCAGAAAACGTAGCCTTTTCTAGTTTCACGTTTATACTGTAAGCTATTTAATTGTCAGTTTGTATGCAGTCGAAGAGTCAGCTGAAGAATAAGAAATGAAAGCAGCTGTCATTTAAAGAGGAGACATGAAAGCACCTGAAATAACAGTTGAACTGTAACCCAATGAAAACAACAAATAATTCAGTTTAAGTTGAAGTGACAAAGGCATTTGAGGGGTGTGCTACAAGACTTTGGACCATACCAAAACATGTATTAAGGCATGATACTCAGCCATGAATTTAGCTTCGTTCTAGATCATAAAATTAACTTGACTTCTTCCTCCCATCAATGTCTGTTGGATCACACTCTCTCTCTCTCTCTCTCTCTCTCTCTCTCTCTCATGATCTCTACCTCGTTGTCATGCGGCGGCAGCTGGTAGAGGAGCTGTCGGATCCTGAGCTTCTCTCCGGGGCTGTTGACGTACGGCACTTTTTCCTCTGGCAGACAGGAGAAATACATCTGGACCTGCGGATGAAGATGGATGAATGAACTTTAGAAGACACAAAGAATTGACATCTTGTCAGTCGATTGGTAGCTTTTGAGCACTTGTCTCAAGACTCTCATATCATTTTCTTTCCGTTAGACCGCATAGATGAGTGAGACATGTTGCAGCGAGGAGGGCCAGCAGTGTTATCAGTATGCTTGAAGAGAGGGCATCTGGATATCAGTGGAGAACGACTGCTGCTATGTGTGTCCTTAGTCTGTGACGCTGTGGGGTAAGCATGTCAATCTCAATCCAGTCACAGGCGTCTGACTGTGAAATCTTTCCATGCACGAGAGACAGCTAGGGACTGGAAATGTTAAAGTTTGCCTAGGATAATTCCCGCTGACAAGGGAAAGGAAACATTAACAAAATGGTGTTTGCTGGTGTGCATTTCCAAAAAAAAAAAAAAAAAAAAAGGGGAATATATTGGAAACAGTTTCTGACTGAGACGTGCTTAACATGTCTATCTTGAATACACACAAATGAATGTGAAAAACATCCAGAGACAGATGTTAGGCTTCCGCATGCAGCACTACTAATCTGCCAGTATGGCATAGAGAACAGAATGTCTGCACACATAACCTTATTTGAACTAAACTCCCATGCTGTTTGCATACAGGTTTATCCTCTCATTCTCTGAAGGAAAACTCCACTTTCGAATACATGGTTTTGGTGGTATGATTTATATTTGTGGTGTCTCCACAACCTCAAATTTGACTTTTCTACTCCATACAAATGGATAGAGTATACTAGGATAGTGAGTGGGTGTCCAATTAAGTAACTTTGGAGAAAAAATACAACAGGGTCCTACCTGCTCAGGCCTGAGTCCCGGTGGCACCCACGCATACTCCTCCAACGCACATCCAGAGTCATCATCTGAGGTGGAGCTCCTCTGGAAGCCCACAGATATCTTCCCCATCTTTCCCCCAGTATGAGGCTCCATCTCCGGGCCGCGGGGAGAAGGGCGCTCCCCTCTTTCGCTGCGCTCCAAGTTCATCACACACGGGCGCTATGGATAAAAAGAGAGGATTTAGGAGGATTTTTTTTTTTTTACTTCTTTTTCTATCCTCTGTATTATACCCAAAGCCCTGGCTTTTACCATGCCACTTCTTGTCACTGATTGGCTGGGATACTGCTGATCTAGGACATTTTGCACTTATTGTAAATTCCTCTGTATTTTGTATATGCCTGCAATCAGTCAATTAGTTTTAATCTCTGTTTCTCCACAAGATAATTTTATTTTTTTCAGCAATGTTTTTAGAGTTTAACATTGTACTGAGAAGAGCAGAGAAGAAAGGACAGAGTTGATCACACCATCCTTTCACATTTCAACCTCTTGAGTCACACTCAAGAATAACTGTGTTATTTTCCATCCCATTAGTGTAGCCATACTTCCTTTTGTTTATCCATTACAGAATCATGCTTGATAAAGTGCCCAAAATAGGCTACTACTTGTCCACCTTCAAAGGGAACTTAAGACAAACTTAGGATGATATATAATGGAAAATCATTGCAGGCTTTTTCCAGTATGCTGCACTTATTCAACAACCAAACACACAGCCTCACTGTAAAGGCACGTGGAAATAAAACAGCAGCATTTTTAGGTACAGAATGTATTTGCATTTAAATCATATTTTCTTTATCGGGGTAATTCCGTGCATTTATTTGCCGGGGGTCAGTGAATAAGTGGATGGATTCTAGGATCATAATGCTTAAACATAACATGATGCAACAGGAATTTCCACTGTTCTACCACCAAACATCTGTTGCTCTTATCCACTGTGCTACAAAGTACTGATGGTTATGAAACACGTGTAAAAAGCCTAATGTGTTGCTGGGGCGGTGATTTACAACTATGTCTGTGTCTAAAAACAACAACAAATGTAGAGGCAACAAATCTGATACAAATCTCCCAAAAGACAAATGATCCACCTTCAGAACTATCTGCATGTGTCCACTCAGACTGCTGCAGCATGAATCCACTTTCAGCAGCTTTTTTTCTTCCTCTTTACAAGATGGTAACAGTTGGACTGAATAGGGACATGAATAGGGATTAATCAGTCTCGTCGTTGTGTCTCCCGCCTTCAGCAGTAGCCCTCTTATCTCAGCAGCCATGTTCTTCAGACCCCCCCTCAGCCTGATAACAGCACTTTGGTCTCAAAGCGTCGAAAAAGCCACTTGTGATTCGCCCTGCTCTGCCTCTTTGACATGCAAATATGGACCTGAGTAGAACTTGTTTGGGTAAACAGTTCACAGACACTTCACACAGGCACTTTAAAACTTTAATGTAGGTTTGATTTTCTACACAACAGCAGCACTATAAGGGACATTAGAGGCTTGATGGCTTCTATTGACCAAACGAAATGCCTGTTAACTTTGACTGTAGAGCAGTTCATTTTATTCAGACCAATGCTTGTGCTAGGTGATACTTAGGGACTGTGTGAAAATTATTTGAGTGTGGAGGGTGGCAGAATACAGTATTAGGCTTGATTTTTTCAATATATAAATAGAGCAATAACCATTACACTTTTAGCCCAAATCGCACATTCAAAGTGGAATTAGGCAAAATTATGGTAAACATAACAAATGTTGTGCCCTGTTTATCAACCTCTTATCGTCATAAATTGGTGTCAAAGTTCACTGTACCATTCCTTTTTTTTCTTTAAAAATGTTTGATAATATATTGATCCGCTAAAGAATGATTATCTTGTTTGCACACACCCCCCCTCTACAAAGGTCACAGGTCAGCTGCAACTGAACTCACAATCCAAACTCTGTTGTTGTGCAGCCCCATCCCCATAGAAATGTCACCTCTGTCTACTCAGCTCAGCCTCAAGGCCTCCAACACCTCACCGTGTAGTCAAAAGTAACAAGACTGTGGAAATATTAGCATTCCCTCAATTAGCATACAGTTGAATGAAGCCCCGGGCCTCAAAACTCTAAATTTACAGATTAGAAATGCTGTTACAAGTTAAACCAAAGCTCTTATCACAGAACAAAGGGGTATTTAACTGTTGCTTTGTTCTTTAGTGACTAATCTATCAGGTTTTATGGTAGGATAGATAATGTTATCACCCAGAAGCCTTTCTTGACCTGTTCCGCTTTATCTCGCCTAATTTAGTTCAGACCAGAAAGTTCTGAGATTAAGTGAATTAGCTTGGAATAAAGGGCCATAAATACTATATACTTACATAATACTTTTTTGGTGACAACATGGGTGCAAGTTTGGTTTACAGCAAAAATGTAGCAATGACATTTGTTAATGGACACACGTGGGCTGTTGCAAGGGTTGTGACACCCAAAACCAGAGGGACACCCAGACTTAAACAATACCAGCGTCGTAAACACTGGCTATGACCAGAGGGATTGTATTGTGTTCACATTAGCACGATCCCATTTAACATGTTTGAAAAGGAATGTGCCCAAGAACGTCAAAACAGCTCCTTAATTATGCATGAAGAAAAAAGTTAATGATCTTTTTATTCTTTTTTCTAAATTTGTGAATTGTTTATTGAAACGTTTGGTATTCGATTATTTGTTATTATCGATTTGTCCAAAACTAATGTCAGAAAGAGCCCAAGGTGACATGTCGTCCAAAAACAAAGATATTCAGTTTACTATTATATATATATAAATCATAAATAATCCTCCCTTTTGAGAAGCTAAAACCACTGATCATTTCAGCTCTAAATAGGTATTTTGGTATCGCCAGGCTTAAAAATTCCATCTGTCCTCCTGTGCTCTTCAGTTATCCTGCTTCTCATCCCACAATTTACGGGGGAAAAGGTGACTGTGGATTCCTGAGCCAACATACACAGCAACTCACATTACACCATGCCACCCATTGGCAATAACACAATGGCTGTCTTTGTCGAAAAACAAAAACAAAATGTCCAACCAGTCCTCCTCCAGACCCGGGCCACGGTGGAGACGTGACAGGAGGAGGTTAAGGGGGTTAAAAAGGGAAACTCTTTGAAAAAGGCATTTAAAGAGTCACAACATTGGGTCTGTGCAAACATAGGCCAGATGTAGCTGGCTAACGGTTAACTGACACTTTTAAAAGGGGCTCTCCTTCACCGAGGAATTAGTTAGTCAAAGACGGCTTTCTTTCAAATGAACACAACCCTTGGCGAACTAAAGGAATACATCCTAATTTACTGAGAAGTTTGACTTTTGTCAAAGTGCCAAAGTGTTTCATATTCTTTCAGTGATGAGATATATACAAAATATCAAACTGGTAGCTTAGTCAGAGCAGAAGTTACCTGAAGTCAATTCAAATGACAGATTTGAAGTTGTTGAGCACTTGCTTAAACTAAACAGTGAAAAAAAAGTCTATTTTTCTAAACGTCATGGGATTTACTTTAGGAAAACCATTAAATTGTGTGGTTCAAAGGCCGAGGTCATCGCTCTTTGACTGGTGAGTAGTGTTATTTTAAGGCCAAATGGGTGTCAAGGGTTGCACAGGAGACTTAACACAGCTGGAGTGAGACCACCTGCACAGACACAAAAGGACTGTCTACACACTGTACTTTCACCCAAGCGCTATATCACAGATAGAGCGATACACATATGCAGAATCACCTCTCACACACACACACAGCACTTTATTATTGTGCTAAGCTTTAGCTTTCAACACTTGTGGCGTTGCTTTAAACCGAAGAAATCTCCCACAATCCAATGCATGCCTCCTCATCAACAAAACTAAGTAATGGTGGAACTTAGGTGCAAGCATTTTCCACAGCAGAGCTGCAAAAGTGCTCTTTATTCAACAAAATCCTTCTGCACTTGCAAGTTTCAGCTCATCTATTTTCCTCTTACCTCCCGGGAAAGCATCTCTCTTTCCATCTTCGCATAAAGCTTTCATTCACTTCCACAATCCCCCTGGTCTCACAGTTGCTCCAGCTCTGGCTACATGTCTGCAGCATCAAGCTTAACGGATCCACGCTCTAATCAGATCCAGATCCCACTCAGCCAGGAAGTATTCCCCCAATGGCTCAGGCTTTATGAAAGTCAACGTCAGCTGTAAGGGGGAAATCTGAAGAGATGCAACTCTCACTCACTTTGCAGATGGGCAGCAGCTCATTAAGAGATCCAAAATTCCGAGGTCCAAAGAGCAAAAGAAGAGGGCAGAGAGGTGACGTCTCTATCTGGAGTGTCTCTGATCCCTGTGAGTGTGTGGGAGTGAGTGGATTTGTGTGTCTGTGTGTGTGTGTGTGTGTGTATGTGTGTGTGTCTGCTCTTGGGGCAGCCAAGTCTTGTAGGCCCCTCCCCTCATTCCTCCCCTCCAGAGCAAAATCGCCTGCCATTGCACTTCAACACACACACACACACACACACACACACACACACACACACACACACACACACACACACACACACACACACACACACACACACACACACACACACACAAACACTTCAGAGTCAACACCCCATCTATCCCTAGACCCCCTTCCTCCACCAGAGTGACATAAGCCCTCCCCCCCTGCCCTTCCTAAGAGCCAGATGACAAGTCCACTCTTCGGACACACTCTTTCTCTTTGTCTTTCTTTCAGTCTGTCTTATTCTTTCGAAAAAATGTTTGTTCTACTAGCCAGACACTGCCTTATAAGAAAGTAGTGAAGCGTAAATAATCCCACAGTCAATTTCAAACTCCTTCCTTTTGAGGGAGGCATAATAGTGTAAAAGATAAATCCTTCAAATGCAATGGATTTTATTTTGTAATATCTGTGGTTATTGGCATCACGATCACTAATATCACTGCTCGTTACTTTCCTCCATCACAAAAATGTCTATTTATAACGCAAGTGACTGCCCACTCCCGCTCTCTCTGTCATTAAATGGCTCCTGGGGTCATGCAGTCTGATGCAGCTCATGTCATTTGCTCTAATAATGTCACATTTATTTCTACTCAGCTGCTGATTAGATCATGTAGTGGTTAATCATAAAGTGGTTGTTGGGCCAGCTGCTCCATTAACGAAACTCGTCGACTGAGCTAAATCAGAGTATGTAAAGGGTTTGATTATAAACGCTATTTAATGAAAATGAAGCCTTTGCTTTTGAAAATTGCTAACATCGCAAAGCTCAGGCAAAACGTCTTTGTTTGCCAATATATTTACAGCATGACAAACTGCTCACCCTGATTTAGAGGTGTTGAATCATTTGAAAGGAGCTAATGATTTTTTCCCCAAAAAATGAAACTCCTATTGTTTTCTTGAAGTTTTCCTGGTTAAATATTGACTGTTGCTTCCTCCCAAATCAGCCTCATCCACCTCAGGAAATTCTCACGCCGGAGATCTGTCTGCTCACCCTGTCAGCCCCTTCCTATTTTGGAGATCAGAATGTGTGAGAGGAGAGGGGTACCCTGTCCTCATCTCTCACTTCAGCCAATCACAATGGCGTTTTTGTTAAAGAGCACTTCACGTCAGGAAACGCCTGACAATCGGGCAGAACTAGAAGTGAAGAGTTTTGTTCTAAAAGGAGATATGACACTGCATAATTAATTAAAAGATGTGAAAAGTTGCAGAAAACCAGCGCAGAAAAACAATCTGCATACAAAACAAGAGGACAAAATACAAACTTGATAGGCCTGGGGAAGTTTGTTTTCATTTATTTGGACAAGCTCTGTATCATCGGTCATTGTGAAAGGCTGAAAAGCAGCAACGGCTTCATTTAAAGGGCCTAAAATGACAAATGAGTTTGCTCAATTGTCCAGCAGACAAAGACACCCTCTCCCCTGACAACCCCACAAAGTGACTTGCAGAGAGGGCAACAGCGCTGTTTGTCACATGCCAAAATACCTGTTACAAATGAGAAATGGCTTCGTTAGCTAACTAGCTTAGAGGGTCGAGATAGAGCATGAGATTCTCTGTGTGCATAGAGTTGATATTGTCTATGTGTTTCGACAACACAGCCGTCTTTCCTGGCATGCCAACACATATTTGAAATTGAGTGAGAGGAGAGAGGAGCTTGGCAGTCTAGTCAGAGGGTGAACCTTTGAGAAAAGCTCTCAAGTTTTCCAGGGGCCTTGGCGCCACTCTGCGAAAGTCACTTTGTGTTTAACCCCCTGAAAGATGTGCCTTGAGTTTCCTGAGATATTTATCTGGATATGCATTGCGAAAAGCTCTCAAAATCATATGTTCAGGCAGACGAGTAGAGAGGAAAAAGCTCTATTTTTGTGACAGACCAGTACTTAATTCAGATAACGAAAAGAGACACAATGAGTGGGTTAAGAATGCTCTGCCGTGAATAGAGGACAGGTCAGTGGATGAGTGGCTTTATCCCACACAATAGGCAGATATCAACCCCTTCAGACTGGGCCTGGGCTTGTGGCCAAGGATTCATGGTCCTTCAAAAAAGACAAGAGGACAGTTGACCCTTCCGTCTGCTCTGCTTCCTCTCTGAGCAGAGGACAGGGTGCGACAGTGCAGAGAGTATCTCAAGTTCTTTAAAATGGAGTCTTATTGTTAGTGTTGAAGGTGTCAGTTTGTTTATCTTTTACAGCCAAGGAACTTAATGGAAAAAGGATTTCTTTATTTTTGAATTCATTGGCTTTTAAATTTGTAGGATAACCATTTAAGTGCAGACCTCTGTCTTCTGTCCCTCCCTTCGCAATATAAACTGGGGGTTTTAATGGGTCTTATAAGGTCATTACAAGGAAAAGACGTCATGTATCAGCACTCTGCAAAGCCAGTGGACATGTCCTGAACTGATGATACTCTGGTCTCATTCACATGTCTGAGGGTGATGAGAAGGAACTAACAAATGGAGGGTTTATGCAATGACCTTTGACCCAAGCGCTTACAAATCCAAACGTACAATGCAGACATAGTGAATGTGCACTAATGGACAGTTTCACCAATAGCTACAACTGCTTGAAATGTGACCTTTTTAATGTCGGAAAATGGCAAGTGCTCTGTGTTATTCAAAATGATATCACTGGACTAGCAGCTTCATGTTTCACATGCAGCTATTTAAGACCGATAAATCCATCCACAACCATTCTAGGACAGGGAAACATAATGACGTCAAATAAAAATGAATTTGATTTCATAGAAGAACCTTTGGCTGATAGCCAGTATTATTTAAAAAGCCATTATCGGCCAAAGATATCAGTCTATTCCAAGCCCAGTAAAGTCAGAAGTAATTTGGGCAGAAACCTTTTGATCAAGTCTCTCAAAGGCCATTCTGAGCAGAGTTTTCTTTCCTTGGCAAAAGCTTTGGATTCAGACAAGATCTATTGGCCTTTTCTATACTTGAAATCCAAGACCAAGTCAAGACTACACACTCTTACACACATACCCAGCACGCTTACTCACTCAATCTGGCTTCACATTTCCTCTATCTATTGGAACAGAATTCAACTGGTAATGTGGCCTTTTCTTGACCTTTATTGTGGGAAGCAGACAGGCTCTTTTCTGCATTTTCATTTATAACAGTCATTCACACCTGGAAACTACTACCACTATTGTGTTTCACCCCCAGGAGGCAACAAGATGTTTAACTGATCTCTTAGAATGCAAATATCAGGGGTGACATCCCTCTGTTCAACACAGAAATCAACAAGGACAGTGATGTGTCTCAACTTGTTGCAGGACAGTTGATCATCAATAGTATACAGAGACCAATACTGATGTTGAAGTAGCATAAAGTGCAAATACAAGATGAAATACACAAGATTGCTGCACGGCAATAAAACCAACAGGCTTTAAATGTCTTGCACATATAATTCTGTTAAATGTAAAGGTGTGGAGGTCATGGTGCAGATATAAATCCCTGCCTCACCACCTTGAAAAGGCTAGCGTATGCTTGAAACTAGAAACTATGTCATATAATTCGTCCCACCAAGTCTAAAGGCAACAATGTTTATAGCTCTTAACAGCCACACTCGAAGGCAGGGAGAAAAGCCTGCCATCATAGAGAAGGAAGAGAGCCATTGAATTGTGCAAACTGGGTAACAGTGCACACTGTTGTCTCCTCAAATACTCACTCATTGTGTTAGTTGCAAGAAAAATATTGAAAAAGTTCCTTACACAAGAGGTAATACTGCTGAACCGAAACTGACAAGCCCAGACACACATATCACCATTGGAGCATTTTAAACTCTGAAAGTGAAACTTCTTTTCTAAAGAAGATTCCTCTGTGACTGCATATGATCCAAGTATATTTTACATTTTTAGTCGTCTGTATGGCCCTGTGTCATATGAACTCATTTGTTGTTAATATCTACAGCAACAACCACAAGACAAATATTTCTACAAGTAGCTTTACAAAACAAAGACACCTGTATCCTGAATGCACCCACAACTGATTTGAATCAGCAATGTTCTACTAACAAAGGCCATATGCACAACGGCTGACAAACCAGCTCACACACATATCCGCTTCACAAAAAGACCGCCAATCCACTTCCATTATGATGCCCCCATTCAGCCCCATTCACGCCGACAGACGCCTCTCAGCAGCCTTTCACACCAGGAAATGGATCTTTAGCCCTCGCTAACAAGGCCCACCAGGTCGACTCGCTGCTGCATATCAGGTCGGTGGAAGTGCTGCTTAGTGGTCTCGCCAGTTTGGTGTTAATATTCCTTGACACTCCCGGGCCAGAGTGTGATTTAAGTTTCTAGTAATAAAACCCTCTGCTGAGATTTGTTGACCACTGCAGGGTGTTAGCGGCACACCTCTGGGACAAGAGGAGCAGCTATAAAAGTGCTGTAAAATGCAGGAAATTGTCAACTAACTGTGATGGGAGCTATAGTGAATGGGTTAGGAAACTTCACTTAGGATTCCTCTTGTTCACAACTCTACTTTACAAGTAAAATGCAGAGCAGGCCATCTATTTAGGTGATGGCAGTGTTGGTTGGTGGGTTGATCCACCACTTTGGCCCACACTAAAATATCTCAACATCTATTGGATGGATTGCCATTCAAATTTGTACTGACATTTTTGATGCGCAGATGATGATTTTGGTGATCCATGACTCTTCCTCTATTGCCACCATGAGATGTTGTGGCTCAACAACTGTTGGGTGTATTACCCCAAAACTGGGCACAGACATTCCTGTAACTACTCATATATAGCAATTATTTTAATAAGCTTATAACTTTCCATCTAGCACCACCATCAGGTCAAAATTTAAATGTGCCTAATACTTTTGCTTTTGACCAAATACCTGCAAAACTAATGACATTCCCATGAGCATCAGCTGTGCTTCGTCCTAATGAGCAAATGTTAGCATAGTAAAGCGCTATACTATGGTGGTGAACATGCTAAACATCAGCATGTTAACATTGTGAGCATGTTAGCATGCTGATGTTAGCATTGCAACCTCACAGAGCCGCTAGCATGCCTGTAGTCTTGTTTTACATCTTTCTTTATTGAGACATCAGGGATGGAGTGTGGCAGAGAGGTTAAACATTCCTGTAGAATTGACAGATTTTAACCAAAACACCATCTCTGCTCTGCTTAACGTAATGGGATTTAGCTGTACTAGATACTACCATACTAAACACATTTTCAGCTTCTATCTTTAACTTACCCTTCGTTTACATGTGAACTCCTTGACTAGACAAGAAACCTTTGCACATGGATGAGTGTTTATGATCTCTCACAAGATCAATAAAGCTATCTGCTTTGGGGTTAGGGCTGGGAGATATGGAAAAAATCAAATATCACAATATTGTTGACCAAATACCTCCATATTGATACCGCAACGATATTGTAGTGTTGACTATTAGTGCTTTCACAAAATATGTACACAATCAGATTTTTGATAAATAATCTTCAGTAATGTGGATATAATGACTAAGAGGGTAAAGGCAAATAATAGAACAGTTACAACAGTCTGGTAAGTTCAGAAAATGACATCACTTTACTGTAATGCAGCCTTTAAAACCAGGAAAAGACAACACTTATGCCATATTACGATATTACGATATCCAAAATCTAAGACGATATCTAGTCTCATATCACGATATCAATATAATATCGATATATTTCCCAGCTCTATTTGGGGTTGGAAATTCGAGCTAACTTTAGTCACCAGATCCAACAGAGGCTATTAAATCTATTCATTCTCTTCCAAAATAATAAGTATCGCATTTTGCAAAAAATGGTTGCCAAATAAAAATAATCGCTGCTTCAATACAGCTACTGTTCAGCCTTGAATGTTTCTCTCAATCTTTATTGTGCTTTTTGTTCTGCCTATATCCTTGCATATGTAGCCAATTATTCTGACGTTCGAGTGGATTTTCTGTAAATCCCTTCACTACTCACAGGCTGATTAGAGTATGTTATGGAATTATGCTATTTCAGGGCTAAATAGGGTTGTCAAAAACAGTACTGAGGCTTCTCCCATTAATGTCTAGAGGTAAGTTATTCATTATTATTATTATTAGTTTTCATGAGTTGGCAGGGTCTACCTCACTTAAACAACATAAAACAAGTCATTACCTGAATCTGACTGAATGCAAGTCCTAGATGGTCCCTGTAGGCTAAAATATGTGTCCTCCTGGGTTATATGCAGTATCCACTGTGGAAAAACAACTGATGATAATAGATGATGAAATATATTTCTCTGCATTTCAAAATAATGTAAACTAAGCTCTTAGAATAGCCGGTCATGTTTTTCAAAGATATGCACTCATAGTCCGATTTTCCTTCTGTCGGTTGCTCTCAATGATGAAGGGATTTAAAATAGGCAGCTACGTTAAATAGAATCACTCTCAACTGCCACAGCGTGACAATCCTTTATAATACCAGGAATCTGCATGAAATAAGAGAGAACACCATCACAAAACTGTAATACCTATTAGGAAACAATAGGAACCTGTTACAGTAGTGTGTGTGTGTGTGTGTGCGTGCGTGCGTGCGTGCGTGCGTGTGTGCGTGCGTGCGTGCGTGCGTGCGTGCGTGTGACTTGTGTGTGTGTGACTTGTGTCATGTCTTGTGCATCCCATCCAACGCTAATTTGATATTGTTAAGTGATGCATTCTTTCTTTAAACAAAAGCCAGAGGTCACTGTAACCACCACTGTGAAAGGAGTGTGTGTGTTTGAAGCGTCTTAATTAAATCCCAGGCTGCTGCGATCACATTGCCTCGCATACAAAGTACACAAGAGCAAGAACAGGCAGATATTTATACCTGGAACAGTGGTGAGCTATGGACTGATGATAGAAATGAAAAATGTCAAGAACCAGACTGTCTTGTTCTTGTTGACAGAAAACATGTACGTATAACTGCAGTTTTGCTTCACTTGAATGGTAAGAAAAGCACAGGGTTCATGATTGGAACACTGATGTAAAGCCCACAAACTATAGCAGTGAAATATTCCAGCTGTTCTTTAAAGAAAAACTCACAAACTGTTATTACACCACAGATGTAAGGCCAACAGACTACAATCAAAGATAAGAAACCAGTTTCTCTTGTTCTTGTTAAAAGGAAAAAACACTCCAGCTGCACTTACCAGAAATAAACTTTTAACTGGCCTCCACGATACTTTGAATTAACTAAGAATAATGCAGCATTGTTATTGTCATTACGTGTGGTCCGTCCATCAAGTCTATCTAGGTACCCATCTAACTGATTTACAGTGTGTCACACTTCAGCCAAAAGAAACAGGGCTTTTAATGAGCTGTGCCACTCAAACTAGATGGAAGCATTGCTTGTGAAAAACAAATCCATAAAAAAAAAGAAGAGAGAGAAGCTAATGTAAAAACAGCTACATCTGATGACATATCATGCAAGACAAGCAGCAGCGTTGCATCACATTTAGTATGGGAAAGCTGTGTGTGTGTGTGGTGTGTGTATGCGAATCCCGCATGAATTTAGCATAAGAGATAGATGTAGGCCAGGGATTGGGGTTGTGTACACAGAGGCTTAATGACAGGACCCTAAAGGGATGGCACATCAGTCAAGCGGAACAGACAACACACACACACACACACACACACACACACACACACACACACACACAAACAAACCGGCTGTGTATTACACAACCAGAGTACCCTCACTTTCCCATAATTTAGCATCGGAAGCACAACAAGAGCTGGGAACGGCGGGTTTGACCAAGTTTGCAGCCCCAGGCACTTTGTCACACTCGGGCTGCAGTTTCGCCTACATGGGCTGGCACAGTTCTCAAGGCAGCATAGTGTCAGAGAAGGGTGTGTGTGTGTGTGTGTGTGTGTGTGTGTGTGTGTGTGTGTGTGAAACCATATAGCCTTTAGTTCCAATAGCGGATTCCCAAGGCGCTTTTTGTTTAGCTTTATTTGGGTTACTGAGCCAGCGATAGAAAAGACAGAGATAACAAAACAGCTGAGTGACACCAGCTTAGCTCAGCACGGTAACATTTTGGTGGCGGGTTTGGATGCCACGAGGTCGACAGATATCGAGGCTATGTGTTATATGAAGGTCACTTTGAGCTCTGTGCTTAAATAAACTCAGTATCACAGGGAAAGTAGCGTGTGTAGACTGGCCATTTTGCGGGGTTTTTGCCCCTCCCCCCTCCCCCGTCCTGGGGACTGTGGTTGAAGTTGGCCTGGCAGCCGCTGTTGGCATTCCACACGGACCCTCGAGTAGCGTGCCTGAGGTTCATGGGTAAACAGACAAACCGTTTGGTGGGCTCGCTGTGTCATTTTGGAGCCTGTCTTACCCTCTAGCTGTCTCTCTCTCCTCCAACCTCCCCCCTTGTCTTTCCTCTCAGCCACCCATATCCTCAGTTGGCCTCTCTGTTAATTCAGACCTACCTGACAGTTCTGACTAAAACCTTCTGGGTTTACTATCTGTCCCGCTCAGCGACAGGCTCAGCTCTCTAAACACACACTGAAGACTAATCTGCAACAGATGGACCAGGGAGGAAGTAGTATAAAAGGATATACAACATATTTGTACCCCTCTAAACCAAACGATAAGGTTTCAGTGAAGTTCCAAGCAAAGCCAGAGGAGGGCTGTAATGATGTTCACAGCAGCTGCTCCCAGGGGCTTAACTGGACATATTACTTGGAGATATAAGCTGTCCATCCGCAACCAGATGTCGGAAAGGCCCTGAGGGGCATTCTTGAGAGCTTTCTCTGAAGTGAACCTGTTCACACACTCAGCCACACACATTAACAGATGTATGTAAATAATTGATTAAATAAAAATATATGGAAATAAGCAAATGAGCACGGATGCATACATGTGCACACACATAAACAAGCCCGCACATGTTGGATTTCAGGGGTGGCTGGTTAGAGATAATGAACGCATTAGCACCCAGTTTACTGTCTGGTTTTTGAGGTCATTAGTGTAAACACAAAATACATTAATTTATTACCTCATTAATGCAAGTGGCAATTTGAGCACTCTTTCTCAGGAAAAAAAGGAACGGATGGATCTTACAGCACTGAAACCCAGACTGTCAAATAACTGTTTGTATTGGTTTAGCGACGAACATTTGGAAAGCCCCGAGCTTTCATCAGCTAACCACTATGGGTAAATATCTGTTACATTCTCCCTCTCTTGGAGATGAAATTGTCCTCGCTGAAGGGTACACTTGTGTTTGATTACTTGCCACAGAGCACAAAGGCAGTTGGGGGCTAGTTAATGGGAGGAGATGTTATATAAGAAGGCAGGGTACCTCTTATAAGAAATTGCAGGCTTCCCTTTGAGGTGTATGTACCATCTAAAATATCTGGCATGGTTTGTGCATACACAAATTTAATTCGAAACCTGAAGTAACTGATTTTTGGCAACCCGGAGGGCAACGGAAAGAAGCTGTGAACACAACACTGATGTATTATTACCTTTTAAGTTAGTGATAGATGAATATGAATATGATGAACATGTTAGCATACAGTGGCCCATTTGATACATGATACAGAGCCACATTAGCTTTTGGCCATCTGTTCAATATTCGCTCTGCTTTTAGCTTTGTTTTTGGTCTTCACCATCTCCTGAGGAATATATTTAGCTTGTTAGCTGCCAAATGCTTTACTATGATCTTCAGCTAGTTTGGTGCGTACAGTGAGTTTTTATAGCTTTGTTTTGCTGAAAACAGCTGCCTGCAGACTATGAGAGTGGTGAGAGTGAACCAAAATAATAAAGTTGCGAGCCAGAAAACCAAAACAAAGAGCTCAAAGACGTCAAAACGCTCCGTAGAGTTGAGTAGCTACAGTCGTTGCAATCTTTTATTGGGTTTGTCACCAAGATTGACCCCTTTTACATTACACATGGTAATTTCATCAATATTATTTAAAATAATATTATTTAAAGCAGCTTTTATGACCATTTTGTACTGAAAGCAAGACTCAAGCAAAAGCACAATGTGGCAAATTTGAATCCCGTAATTTCCCCCACCCTCACTTACACAGTAGTTATCACAACAGGCCATTTCCTGACTCTGAGTGGCATCAGATTGGATGGAGCCTTTCCCCTTTGGGTGAATTAAAAGGCTGGTATTCCTTTGGGATGGTGTGAGGCAAGATGGAGATAAAGTGACAGATAGGGCATGTCCCCAGAGACTTCCGCAGAGACAGGCGACCACCCAAAAGCCGAAGGTTTACTTCAGCGTGGATGTCTGCCTGAAATTGTGTAACTTACATTTGTCACAAAGCTTAAAAAATGTTCTCTACCTAATCTGCTTCTGTTTATTGAAGCAGACTGACAATAATTAGTCCCTGGAAAAAAACGTGAGCTATACTCATGAGAACATCCTGTGCCATCTGAAGCTTCATGCCTATTGGAAGAGAGGTGGTAAGAGGAAGAAAAGAGCAGACTGTCCCTGATTAGACCTGAGCTGAGACATTCACCTCAGGAACACACTGTCCAACACATGAGACCAATTTAACGAGGGAAGGCAGGAGCCAAGTCATGTTTTCCTGATTCACAGACCCAGAATTTAATCCCGGAATCACGTATAAAAGATTTTCCTGTTGGCTCCATATTTATGAACAATTATGTTTATGTTGTTTTTGAGCTGGTTCTGTCCTTTCAGTAGCCTACAGCTATTTTTAGCCAATGATGCTTCAAAAATGGCTTTCTGCATCTATTATCCATAATATATATGTATTGTCATGCCAAAAAGAGTGAGTGTGTCACTTACATTTTAAGACATTTTTCAAAATATATTCTTTGAATAATGCAAACAGTTTCAAGTTAAACTGTTTTGATGGAACAAGACCATGTTTTGATCATACTTACTCAGCTCACAACATCACTGTTACATAAAAACCATTTAGCTCCAAAGTGTCAGCTTTTCACTAACAACAGCGGGATTGTCTTTGGTCTTGTGGTGATACATTTTTAACATTATCAGATGGATTTAGAACGGGTGGCCCTTCATCTGATATGAAAAGATGAAACCACCAAACATCAAACTGTGAAACATGATCTCCAAAATAGGAATCAGGAGGTTTTCACATCACAACAGCAATATTGTATGAGTGATGTAGCACCAAACAAAACAGAATGTGTTATGGAGACCTTTTATGTTTTCTCCCAATCAAAAACAAAACTGGAAGCTATCATTTGTGTTCTGCCTCAGGGTGGTCATTTGACGAGGAATAATTACGTGGTTGTTGCGCCGCAATCTCATCTTCCTATATGAGACTGTGCTTCTATCTATACTGTTTTCTTTTTACTCGAGCTTTAAAGCCTTTTAATTATTATCATCTAATAATCATCACCTTTAATGTCTCCATAACCACTGTGACTGGCGACTGGCAGTGTCTGGGCAGGTGTGTGTATCTGTGTGTGTGTGTGTGTGTGTGTGTGTGTGTGTGAGTGGCTTTAATCATCATCAAATAGAGCTGTGTGTATAGGTAATTAAGTTGGTGCCAAATCGACTCTCACTCACAGGCACGAGTCAGGACAACACCTTAGTGTTGCATTGCTTAGCAAGTGCTGCGGGCAACTTTATTTCAGCTCCGCTGCAAGTTTTAACACAGTGCAACTCCCTCTCAGAGTCCATTACTCAGTGTCTGATATTCTTCTCAGCCCTGGATTACTTTTCCTCCCCACAAGCTGACCATAATAGCAGGCCTGTGGAGCCAATGCGGCCTGAAGGGTTTGGTCTGTAACCACTAGATGAGCACAAGGATCACGATTAGTGCTTGTATATCAAGGACAGCCATCCCAGTCCCCCCAACCACACATTTACACACCGCACCCTTCACCTCCTTCAGCACAGCCATGATTTATAGCTACTGTAGCCCGATATACATACACAATATTAGCTTCTCTTTCACCATTTAGAGTGCAATATTTACTTCAAACATGAACAACCTGACAGAAACTGAACCCGAACAGACATTTCCGTCACACGTAAAAAGGCATGTTGGGCTGCAACTAATTTATTTGCATTTGCAATGGATCTCTTGATTAATCGTTGAGTCTATAAAATGTGAATAAACGCTGTGACCAGGGAATGTTTGGCATTTTTACTTGATCAAGGTTTTTCCCAGCACTATTTGTATGCAATCTTTCACTGCACCAGTGATAATGCTGCTGATAACTGGTATAACTGGGTGGTTCCCATGCAACACTCAGAATATCGCATTAAGACTTGTTTAATCTCTGTCCTTCCAAGAAAGGTCTGTTTTTGATTGTTCACTGTTTCTCCTGTTCAGTGATTGGTCCTTCAGTGTTTGGCACGTCACACACAACTACAGGGGATAGTTGCTTGGCAAGCGTGCGTGTGTGTGTGTGTGTGTGTGTGTGTGTGTGTGTGTGTGTGTGTGTGTGTGTGTGTGTGTGTGTGTGTAAGAGAGAGTGTGTTTTCTGAGGTTTGGAACGATTTACCCAACCCCACACTCGATTAATTCCAGTATGACAGCACAATCTTGCCTGTGTGTTCGCATGTTGGTCTGAGGTATTAGGCTGACAGAGGTGCACAGACAGAACAGTGTTGACTTACTAATAGATGGAGGTCTTTTTTATGGACACACACACACACACACACACATACACACACACACACACACATACACATCACATTCATGTTTATGTTTCTTATTGATACAATTTATTTAATCTAATGCCAATCTGTGCTCCAACTCAAACACTGGGACACAAGAAATCTGTGAATGCTGCATGACCCCCCTGAACCAGAGTCAGCCAGCAGCTAGTCTCCACACCGCTGTGGAGTAAGGTCTACACCAGAGATACATTCTGGGATAGGTGAAAAAAACTGCTCTGGCTTGTTTGCATTTCTTTAAACCAATGACAATTGTCTTAGGCGGCACTAAGTTCCAGATGCAGCAACGTTGGCTCTGCAAAATGGTCTCGGGAAGGAACTTGCTTTGGTAGAACATTTGCAGTGGTGACAATCTCCTTTTGGATTAATTCTCTTCAGCTTCAAACTGAAACAAAAAGGTGTACCCTGGCACATCTTGAGCTCTTCAAACAGCTTTACTGCTGTGATCAGATGAGGTGTTTCAGCCCAGGAGCCAATGCCTCTAAATCCAGAACACCCATGGTTGCTGAGCAAAAAGGTTTTCCAGGAGACTGTCCAACAATATCAAAACAATCTCCAGGCTGGATTTCCTATCTGGCACTCAAACCCCACTGGAGAATGAGAATCTGGGTTGCATATGAGAAAATGAAGAACTGTGTCGGATGAAGACTCTAATCGAGAGACATTGCTCTGAAAATGAGTCTGTCAATTTAGAAAATTGTCCATAAACAAGAAGTCAGCAGGGGCCTCAAAAAAGCAATGCAACCAAAAAGTCAAGGATGCATTCATGATCCGTCCACATCCACTGCCAACGCTAGGCTCATAATTGTATGACGGTAAATGTCCAGTCATACTCTGTCTTTCATTGAAATCTCAAAGGTCGTATTCTCAAGAACTGCTTCACATCCTCCCCTCTGAATCACATCCTCCTCAGCCAAAGCATTTTCTTCCTCTCCTCGCTCTGACATGTTTAAACAAAATCAACCTTTTCACCCCGGCTCTCATTTGTTTAGCTAGCAAAAATCCTCTACCAAACTTCACCATGAAGGACAGAAACGCCTCTACTTATGTTGACTTGTGGGAAGTACTCTTATTCGCTTTCTTGACCAGAGTTAGACAAGAAGATTGATATATTGCTCTCATGTCTGTATGGTAAATATGAAGCTACAGCCAGCAGCTAGCTTAGCTTAGCTTAGCTTAGCTTAACTAGCTAGCCTGGCTCCATCGAAAGCTAACTAAATCTGCCTACCAGCACCACTAAATCTCACTGACTAACAAGTCATATCTCGTTTAGCTCGTACTAAAACAGAAGTATAAAAACAAGTATTTCTTGGCTGGGTAATGACAAGATTCCAGACTTGTATAGATTAAATGAACAAAATGTAATTAGTGAGCTTGGAAACCATTAAACAGACCCAGGCTAGCTGTTTCCCCTTTTCCAGTAGTCAAGCTAAGCTAACCAGCTGCTGGCTAGAGCTACACATTTAGTTCATAAACATGAAAGACAATAAATGTATTTCCCCAAAAACTATTTCTTTAAACTAATTATACTGCTGCACACAGTTTACTGTGGATGATACAATCATTAAATGAAATATAAAGAAACAAAAGACGCTGTTCAGGATCCATTAAAATCCTAGAATCAATGTTATGTCCCATAGCAAGCAGTAGTCAAGCCAAGCATACCGATCATCTCAGCTACTACCTGACTTGACTCTTCCATGTGCTTCAATGGCTGACCAATTAACAGCAGCTTAACTCCTGGGTCCAAACACCCATCTCTCTCTCTCTCTCTCTCTCTCTCTCTCTCTCTCTCTCTCCTCCCTCTCTTGCACACACACACACACACACACACACACACACACACACACACACAGAAACACACACATGCATGTGTGCACACAAGCTTTCAAAGTAATAGCCGTGCAGATGCTGTGCACCCAGTACCACACACAGACAAGGACGCACACAGATACATACTGATTAACAAAGGCTTAGTATTGCAGAGTGTATACCCCCAGCAAAGTGTAGCATAGTCTGGCTGACTGGCCTCCCACAGAGGGGGAATACACCTCAGTCACCTGATCCTCGGCTGCTCTCTCATCTTGGATCAGTGAACCACACAGCAGCAGCTTGTCATTCAATTACAGCGACCAAGCCTGCATGGAAACAATACAGGACTGAGCACTGCAAGGGACTACTTCAAAATATCCCAAATATAAACATTTTAAATTGAATGAAGTAATTAAAACATGCTTTCTTCAAGTTTTAAGACTCAGGAGATCCAAAGGCCTACTGCTCTCACTGCAGCATCTTTACAGATCTCACCCACCACTAGGTGCCACCACTGGCTTCCAAACAGATCACACATCACTGAAAAGACATTCTATCATAAGACTCATATTCAGTATTTATATAGTTTTTTATGCTCTTTAAATACACTTTTATGCAATTTGAGACACAAGTCAGTATCTCAGTGCAAGACTGAAATCACATGGAGAGAATCAGTTCCATTGTAGGCCTACTTAAATAGACTAAGGTTAACACTCCAAAATTGTTACACCTGTTAAAAAATAGATTTAAGTCTGAAGTATGATTTGGAGATTTGTAAACGCTTTCCTTGGTCAGTTGTTGAGTTTGGCTAACGTGATGTTTGGCTTCCCTTTGTAATGTTTCTGTGGATTTGGGATGTGGTGTGTGAACACTGATGTGATTCTGAAGAGCTGCATGAAAAGGCTCGTGAAGACACTGAAAAAAGTAGACAGAGACCACCTGAGTGACAAGCAACAGCTGAGTCCACACATCTGGAAACAAAAATGCAACCCTCCATTAAGTGCGTCTTTACGCACAAACACTTTCCAAGCTAAAATCTCCCCAGACTCACTTCTCTCAGTTCTCTCCTCCTTCAGGGAAAATGTGCTACAGAGCCTCAACTAACTCTTTTCTTCTCGCTTTGGTGCGTCTGACCACGAAGTAATGGGGAGACAAATCATTTCCATCCCATAAATTGTGTTGCTACATGAGGATTTCTAAGACTTGACTTGCACATTTGTGTATGCTCACAAATAATTCTACATTCACACTCAACTAGGTGCACTTAAACAGCAAGATTGCAACATTTACAAAGTAATACCTATATGAATAGTTATTAGCCATAACTTGACACTCACCTCAGAAACAACAACTTGGTCCGGGTTCGGGTTTGAATATTCCGTTTATCAGAATAAAATCACGACACTGGAGGCATCCGGGCTGACTGCATTCAACAAACACAACTCCTACCGTTTCGAGTCCTAAATCAACTCAATAGGTGTAGTCTTTCAATGCATGATCATGGAAAGAGAGGGAGAGAGAAGGACGCTCAGCAAGGGTTGCGCGCTGCGCAGCTCTGGCACCAAGTTAAAGCGTCGAGAAATTACATTAGCGCTGCTCTGCGCCTATTGGCTTAAACATGAAGCCAAGCCTCTTTCCCTTCTCAGCACACACACGCCTCCCTCTCACTTACAGGCACACAGCATACTGTAAACATCCCAACCATGGCTTTATGGATATGTTTTGGAAGCATATATCAAGTAAATTTCTTCAGAAAGACTAGGTTCTCATTATAATGTGTTGAAGCATGATACGGTCATTGTAATCTCATTAGTTACTACCATAGAGACACTTCAAGTGCCCATAGGCAGCAATGATGTAATACAATGTCCTCTGGGTTCAGCTCCTCTTCATAAATTACACACAAGAATTTTACAAGGAATGCTTGATTGGATGGACTGTATCCAAGAGTCACAACAACCTTAAACAAAATCCTAGATTTACTATTACATCAGATGTATCTATGGCATGTATGTACCACACAGTAGCCCCCTGAAACTCTAAACCAACATTTCACGTGTCGTGTGGAGGTATTATGTACCGTACATATGTTATACCAAGCCTTGCCCGATATATGAAACCATGTATGTCCAGTATTTGAATTATCCAGAAGTGGTTCTCTTTCTTGAAGCCTGCTGCTTTCTTGGAAAGGGAGTGTCAGTCATTGTTTAGTCGTTGAGAATGCTAAACCCCTCAGCGCTCCAGTGGTCAGTAGGCTATAGGATGCAGTTGCACTGGGCAGCTCTAGTGGGAGTGTGAGGCTGTAGGAGACAAAATAGTATATTAAAGCAGTTTAATTTTTTTTTCTTCTTTTTTTTTATAAATCTCTTGCATGGACTCATTGTCACATTCCCTGAGGCCAGTTGAGCTCAATTAGTAGAGCAGGACAACCCTGGAGCTGCACTATACTAAAATATAATAATAACTGGTGGTATCATAATATGTTTTTGATTTAATAAAGGGACCATGGTCATGAGAGGAACCAATCAGAAACAAACACATGACCTATTGTGAGGCCAGCGTCATAGTTTAAATTACTCATATTATGCTCATTTTTAGGTTCATAATTGTATTTAGAGGTTGTACTAGAATAGGTTTATGTGGTTTAATTTTCAGAAAACACCATATATTTGTTGTACTGCACATTGATGCAGCTCCTCTTTTCACTCTGTGTTGAGCTCTCTGTTTTAGCTACAGAGTGAGGCATCACACTTCTGTTCCATCTTTGTTGGGAGTCGCACATGCGCAGTAAGTAAGCTGCTAGCTTGTCAGTTGCAGAGTATGAGGCAATGCCATGCTAGCAGCTAGGCGAGCATTATAACGTGTTACAAAGTGATGCACGTTTGTCTCTGAAGTAAAGGCTGGACTACAATAGAGCTGTTTGGAGCAGTTTGTGAACTGTGTTTTCTCTGGAAGATGGTAAGTCCCTTTGGGGTGGACTTTGGGCTTTTTCACTTCTTAAACCTATAACATGCACAACAAGATATATAAAACAATAAAGGAAAGGGGAAAAGGCAAAAAGCATAATATGAGCACTTTAATGAAAAAAGTGACTCACAAACAAAGCACAAACAAAACAAATCTCACTCATGACACTATTTAAGGTCATGATGGTCAAAAACGTAACTCATTTGGACACAGAGATGGATCAACATCAAGTAATAAAGAGTTTTAAAGGCAGCAGATCCTTATTTGTGGAGTGTTGAGTTTGGATTGAATTTTCAGTGTCAGACGTGGAGTTAGGGGAGTGAAGAGAGCTGTTTGAATGTCTGTGAGCCTGGCAGTGGGACACGCGGAGCAGGTCAAACAGTATGGCTTATTGTCCCTGCCAGCCAGTCAGTCAGCCCACACAGCGAGGGACCCACGGACGCCCTGCTGGCTGCTGCTCTGACAGCATCTGACAGCTTGATTTACAACCTACATTTACATTTAACATTTTAGTCAATGAGTGCAGCAGCAGAATAAGCTTCAATTCATAGATTGCCAATACACTGAAAGCAAGCAGTGGTGTGGCTGACACTGGAATCAGATGTGAACAAACGTTTCATTGGTGCCTTGAAAAATGTGCAAAGAAGTTGAACAAGTATACAAAATAAATCCACATATCTCTTTTAAACTGTTCTGTTTTTGTCTATGTGACTGAGCAGCTACTCTCACCACTCAATTCACCTGTTGTGCATAGCATCTCACACACACACACACACACACACACACACACACACACACACACACACACACACACACACAAACACACACACTTAAAACACACGTAGCTGCAGAACTTTTTAATGGGAAATCCGATCATCGTCTCTGTCCCGATTGCTGTCTTTCCACCTGTTCTCCTGGCCTCAACGCAGAATAGAGCCAGCCTCTGTGCTTCTCCTCGGCTCTTTGTGCTCGCACACAGACATCTGTAACATTAAGCCTATTTACAGCAGACATAGAGGAGAGGGAAAGGGGTATAAAAGGTAAGCCTATAGGCCTACACATGCAGCCAGAAAGGAAGCAAGGATCAGTGCAGCGTGGAGAGCACAAAAGGGGCCTCTGGGTCAGTAAATCCTGCCCCTGTCACCTTCTGGTGCGTGGAAACACAGCAAGGTTGATGAATGTGTCAGAGGCAGGCGCAGCACGTTGTACATCTCTGATCCTGTCTTTTATCTCTGTCCTCTCCCCCTTCTTCTTTACTCTTTATGGAACGCTGCTTTGAAAACAATCCAGATAGATGTGGGACTGCGTGCTTTGTGACGGCAGCTTGGATGTCATGTGCAATGAATGGCAAACGGCTGCATGAAGAGGCTATCTTCCTATCAGCAAATCTGGTTGTTGGACAAGGCATTGAAAGGAAAACAAAAAAATGTGGCGTATGATTTCAGGACTGGAAAGGTGATATCTGGTCATTAAAAACACTGGATAACCACACACTGTGTCGTTAACCTGACTAATGCATTTCTGCATAAAGTGATATTTAACCCTGTGAAACTATGTCAGACAGACGAGATAACGACCAGTTGGGACAACTACAAATAGCCCCAAGCCAAGAGCTGTGAATCCAGAGAGCTTTGGATACAACTAGGTAAAACTACTAGCTGGTGAAAATAGTTTGAGATCATCAAGCAATATGTACAACAAAAAAATCTTTTTTCCTTTCCTGGTCATGACCCATCGGGCCCCTTCTCTCTGTGACCTTGTATAACCCAGCTCCAAAACCTCCAACCCCCTTTGTGAGTAAGTGGTTCCAGATTTGGCCCTAAAGGAAAACTGTCAATCAATCTGTGGGAATCTGGGCTGTGTTTCGTAATGGTCCGGTCGTCCCCAAAACATCATCTGGAGGAGACAGTGAACAGGAATGTCGTCTGAGTCATCCTCTGACTGTCTCACTAAAAACAAACTCAGGATGAAGCTTCTTTCTCCTGCAGATCAAAGCAAAAGAAAATTTTTAGATAAAGTCTACAAACCTTTTCTTTGCATTTCTATAACCAGAATGTTCGCTCACTCACTGTCCCTCATCACATTTATCTACGTGTAATATGTTGTCTTTCTCCCCTGTCATTAAACTATCTGCTTGTGTCATCTCTGTCGTTACCACAGGCTGAATGGTGGGGGTTGCACTGTTATCACTGAGCTGTCATCAGATGTGTCAGTTCATTTGAGTCAGAGGAGGTTCAGTTACACTACAAGATGCATGACCCCGTCATTCATTCATCAAAGTCTGTTGTTTGTGAAATGTGCATTTCATATTTTTTACTCTGCGTTCACTCGGCACAACTTGTTTTTACACTTTGTTTTTTGTATGAATAAAAAAACAAAACATAATGTGTTGAATTGTGAGCTCTAGAGGAGCTGGTAGGTGGAAGGACAGAGAGGCTAGCTGTTTCCCCCTGCTTCCACTCTTTATGCTAAGCTTATTGGCTGCTGCCAGTAGCTTCATACAGTATTTACTGTACAGTGGTATCAATCTCCTCATCTAACTCTTGGCAAAATAAATAAATAAAGACTATTACCGTATTTCACAAAATGTCAAATTTTAAATTAAACTAACATTTTACCAAACAAAACATTCACTGTATAAAGCCCAGTATCCTGTCTAAGTGTAAGTGAGCACTGCAACTCACCCCTACCTGCATGCACAACATCACAATGATTTTAAAGATGAATACATAACTCAGAATGACAAGTGGACCTTCAAGGGTGAGATGTGGTATGACACAAGAGAGGCTTAGCCAACTAATGCAACTAATTCAGGTATTTTTATGAGAAGAAAGGCCCTGAGTGGAACACAATATTTCCTCATTTCTGGAATTCCTGCCACCTCTGAGTGGTAATTGTTGAATGAAGTAGATCAACAGTCGGTGCCCCCCCTACTGGGACACTCTCTCTCTCTCTCTCTTTCTTTCTCTCTCTCTCTCTCTCTCTCTCTCTCTTACTCACACACACACACACACACACACACACACACACACACACACACACTGATTGGTGTTTTTTTAGACAGGTGTGTGACAGCGAGTGAGTGCACTGGTTAAATTTTAATCCCATTAGGTGGATGTGCTGTTCATTGCTCAAGGCACATTTAGTCCCTCCACACATACACACACACGCAAAATAACTCCTATGGTGATACCTCTCAAACTGCCCTAATTAGGCTAAGCACATCACATCCGGCGTGCTACCTCCAACCTGTGCAGGACCTCCTGCAGTTAAGCCACCATAGCTGGCATACCTGAGCACTTTGTCAGGCACTTGAACCCCTGAGAGCCTGGCTGTTTAACTCTTGAGTCTTTGACCATATTAGGTTGGGTGGTCGTTAAGCCCAACTCGAGTGAATGGAAGTAGCCACATCGCGGCCTGCGTCTTCCCGATGAATCCCCACTTCTAAACACAATTACTGGACATGTCAGTCACTGCCTGGCCAAGAAAACCACACTTGACTTTACAAGGATATAATGGCAGCCCTTTTAAGAAAGTTTGTGAATGTCGCATACGTGTCAAATATGTCGGTATAGCAATGTCTGCAACGTTTTAATCGTAGTAACTGAAAAAAATAACATCTGGTTTTGGATCGTTCTGTCGTGCGAAAAATCATCTAGTGCAAAAAGCAAAAAACGTATTATTAATGAGCTAAAAACATTCTGTTGTCTGGTGAATTACTTCTTTTTGTCCTTTTCCCCCCAGTTCCCTTTGGGTGGCGTTATTCCTTGTCCGAATGAAAGGGTCCAAAGATGTTGTATGCTGTACAGATTGTAAAGTCCTTTGAGGCAAATTTGTGATTATGGGCTCTACAGTAATAAAAAATCGACTTGACATGAAAGTTTAACTGGAAGAATCAAATCTTTCCATCAGAGCTGTCAGTTCTACCACTATAGTCCAAATTTCTGCCACTACCATTGGTTGTGTGCCATAAGGGTTCAGAATCCAGACCCTTAACTCAAACATCTATGTAAATGAAAAGAAGGTACACACTTAAACTAATGCTTGGCCTACAGAGCAACCTTGTCCACATCTTCAATGTAACATTGGATGGTGTCCCTGGAGTGGAGTTTCCCCCTCAGGGTTGTACTGTCAGACAGTGAAATCCCAAACTCAGCAGAAGTGTTGGTCATCCTTTAACTCAAGATTTAGGATCCTCACAGTTAACTGTAATGCTGATAGACCAAGCATACCATGAATATTATATGCAGTAATTATTGTGATCATTTGTAAACAAATCCTAAGGGTTAATAAATGAACTTAACTTTACTAACAAGTTAAAGAAAGTACATTTATTATCAGAGATGCAAATAATCACACAAGTAATCCACATTAGGCTATCTAATATCAATTGCAACAACTATTTCATCATGTATAAATCATTATGCCATCTTCATGTCTATTGTAATTTACAATTCTGTCTACATAGTCTTGACACTGCCAGCACTATTAATACACTTGTTTTCGCTGTTGCCTCGGTCAGATCTATGACCATATAAAGGCCCAATCGACTTCTTCTCTGTCTATAGATCTTAAAGTGATAACCTCACTGAGTTAAACCTCTCCTATATGACATTGCCTAAACTTTGAGCCTCCGCAGACCCAAAGGCCACCATATACTGTATAGTAACTCTCCAAAGCAGTAAAACAAAAGAGCACATTTTAAATGGATATAACGGGTTAGGGTTAGGGTAACCCTAACCCTAACCCTTTTGTGTTGTTACCAACACATTATTTACTGAGGTGATGATGACTACTGTAGCACTGTCAACTAGGGCAGTTGAATATAATACAATATATTCATTAAAATATTAAAGAGTTTAGCAAAATTTTAAGTAGGTAAATAAAAGTGCAGGATGTGAGCTATGAGGAGCTGATACTCATTAAACTGCAAAGGGACTTCTGTGATAGTTATGTCATTTATTTGTTTCAACCATAGACTGTAAATTAGTGGACAGAGCATGTGTGACGTCACCCATTGGTTTGTGGAGATCTGCCATGAGTCGTGGTGTTTGCCGTTACGGGCGCAGCCATACTGGTTGCGGATGTGACGATTTTAGACGAGAGTGAGGAAGTGAGGGAGGAGCTGCTTACACTCTATGTTACGTTACACACTTTCACTGGCAATCACATCATAGCCACGCCCTAAAACACCCCCTGCTTTATCGCCGATTTTAAAATCAACGAGACCATAATTCAAAAAATAAACATCATTCTGTGTTGCATAAGACTTAAAACTAGTGATTGAGACCATAAACTCATTATGAAAATGTTTACTGTAATAAATCAAGTGGTAAGTGGGTCACTTTCTCATAGAAACCGACCTCCTTTTGCAACCGCACGTGTCGCCCCCTGCTGGAATTCAGATAAAATGCAGGTTTAAGGCACTTCCGCATTTGCAGCACTTCGCCGAACCGGATGCGTTGTCCATTAATATTTACAGTCTATGGTTTCAACACGAGAAGGAGGTCCTACGAGTAAACACTAGACTCACGTGTGTGTGTGTGTGTGTGTGTGTGTGTGTGTGTGTGTGCATGGAGGGGGGAGGGGTAAACAAATTAAACTTTTGGTTTGGCAGTTACTGAGACGAGCTAAAAAGCAAACAGCATCAGGCATTTAGGCAAGTTGAAAACACACATACATGCACACCTAGTGGATAGAATGACAGGGGGGCCTCAATGGTATGTTTCGGCCTAATAAAGGAAGTAACCTTAACCTGTCAACTGTGCATATCACATCAACAATCTTCAAATACTCATGCTCACTAGAGGCTATTGTTTGACCTACCTGTGTGCATTTTTCAAAAGTATTTTCAAGTTGTGAGCCAACCTCCCTCTTCTTCTTCCTCCCTCCTCCACAGGGCTCTGGCCTTAGGGAGGAAGTGTGTGACAGCATGTAGCTCCTGGACCATACTGAGGAATGTCTCACACAGGAAGACACACATACACACACACACACACACACACACACACACACACACACACACACACACACACACACACACACACACACACACACACAGACACACACACACACAAAACCCAGGGGATATGTCAGCCAAGAGCAAGACAGAAGATTGGAGGGAGGGTGAAGGAGAGTAAGGACATAGGAAACATAGACAGGAAAGGAAAGGAAAAGAGAGGAGAAGAAAGACCTCTGATTGCACTCCCGCCTTGTGAGGGCAGGGAGAACAAATGTCTTTCACAGTCCAGAAATGAATTATCCTGCCGTTGTTACAACTGCAGCCAAATACGTCAAACCCTCCCTACAGTCCACAGACTACAGCATGTCAACGACAGATAAAATATTAGGAAAATTCTTTATTTGAGAACTCTTTGAAGGTTCCTTAACTGAGATGTCCCAGGAGACTCTGTCTTTCTCTCGCAGATGAAGTGTTCAATTCCAAACTGCCATTTAAAACAATCCGGTATCCACTTGGCAACAGTATTATGATGTTGTTCATTAAAGACTTGAAAGTCAAGGAACTAGACTTTGTGATATCAGTCAATCCTTTTGAAATGGCACACGGTATGCCATCCGGTTTGTAGCATGAACTTCCCTTTGACTTGGCTTGACATTTTGAGAATCTCACTTAGCCCATTGTCTGCCTTGTAGAGAGATGGACGAAAAAAGCTATACCATTTTCATGTCTGTACTGTAAATATGAAGCTACAGCTAGTTAGCTTAGCTTAACACAAGGACTGAACACAGGGGGAAATAGCTAGCTGGGCTCCAACCCCTATAAAACCAAATGTTGTTTTTACACTTTGGTTTTAGTTGGCTACAGATTTAACAAACAGGATGTAACATATTAGTTAGTTAACTGAAGCGGTGTGGTTACCTTCGGACATAGCCAGGCTAGCTGTTTCCAGACTTTGTGCTGATTTAACCCGCTACTGGCTGTAGGTTACAGATATAAGAGTAGTATCAACTCTTCCTTTCAGTCAAGAAAACTACACTGGGTGGTCAAAAACTAATGGGCACTCTTCCAACACCCCTGCTTCCTGTCATTCATTCATTGTATGTGGTCAGAAGCCTTACAGTTCTCCTCTTTGCATCTGTAACATTAGAACAATCTATTTTTCAAACCTGTCTCATATCTCCCTTTACGCATAAAGCCAGGGGCTTTAGAGGTGAGAACCTGGCTCAGATAGGCGAATGAAACTCAATGACACCCAATGAGAAACACATGTTCCACACATGGACAGTCTCTCTGATGTACCAACTCGTTCCCACACACACAATCGCAGGAGCTCATAGCTGTGTTATGTTTCAGATGATATATGCACATAATGTATAAACACAGGGCATAATCAGCTATCCAGCCCCCATAACATATAGGTTATGATATATACAGTGATGATGCAATTCTGTGTTTTATGCCTCCCTATCAAACTACACCCTGTGAAATGTGTACTCCATAACCTTAGCTAATGCTCACAGCCTTGTCCAGCATAAAAAACAGGCTCCCACAGGCCCAAGAGAGAAATCAAGTGCAGATTTTGGCCAGATAATGCGCTCACTATTTTCTTTGAGAAGAAACAAAACACTTTGTTGAAACAAAAAATGTATCTGGCAATTTCACAAAGCCTTTTACCAAATCATATTGATTTTCTTTGTATAGTTTGAAGTTTAATGAGTTAGTTTGATGCATCTTTTTCTGCATTATGTCTGTTGCTCACTGGTTTAGATTACTCCAGAAATGATCTGTTCCAAATCTTTAAAAATCAATATTTGCATATTCAATATCAGTTGCTTGAAGACAGCAAACATGTCAAAAATCCAGATCTTTCCAGTTTCTGAGAGCTCAATAGTTTGAATGCTCAGAGTTGGTCCGTTTCCACTGCCAGCAAAGGCACCGTTTCAAGACATAATCCAGAGAAAGCAGAAAAAAATACTCATGTACTATTTCTCTCGATCATACTAACACAAGAGGACACCCACTCTTGAAGTTCCATTAATCATAAAACAAATCAAAGAAGTTAGAAAAGAGCTCAAAAACAGATGTACAAGCATACATTTGCTTCATTAATGTTGCTTCAAACTTGACTTTCAAAGCTACTTTGACTCTGTCCACACTTGGCAAAAAAAATCTATCTCAGATGGAGCTTTGAATCCCAAGAAGCAGATCTCAAATATGCCTTTGTCCACATATGCAGTGTTGTGTGAATACAAAAGCATCCCTGAATGCCTCCCTAAGGCAGCCTTTTAGTTAAAGGAAAGAATCTGTATGCTTCTATTTCCAATCTCATTTTTGGTGTTATATTGCGATTTTTTTCAGGTTTTCAGTATGCAAAGACTGACCATAGTATTCTTTTCTAACTGCGTATGCATCCACAATAAAGCCTTTTTCTGAAAAAGCCACATTCCTAATTTGCCTACAGTAAGTGACATATGCTGTTCTATATCATAATTCCCCAGCTAAATATTTGTACGGTTTCTCCCTCTTTTACTCACCCATGTACCTGTGTGTTCCTCTCGGTATACGTGTGTACTGCTGTCTGTGTTGTATTTCAGATTGTATTTTATGTCATTTAAACTGTATGTTTTTCTAATTTATTTTATTTTCTAGCCCTCATTCCCTTTCCCTAAGTAGCTTTGCCACTTGTCAGGCCACCATTGTAAATAAGAACCTGTTCTTAACGACTTCCCTGGTAAAATAAAGGTGAAATAAAATAAATAAAAAGTAGTTGTCTTTTCTCATGTATTACTTGAGACACAGTCTTTTGTCCGAACTGTAGCCTGCCTTAACTAAATATCTATAATGTTTCATTCTGTTATCAGAGAACTGGGGTTATGTTAAGTAAACAAAGATACATTTGGAAGTGCAGAACCTTTTCAGTCTAAACCAAAATTACATTCCATCACAGCCTGTAAATTAATAGTTTGATATTTGGCTTTCTTTCTTGCTGAGAGTTAGATGAGAGGATTGATACCACTCTCATGACTGTGCGCTGACTATCCAGTTAGCGTTAGCATAGCATAAATACTAGAAACAGGAGGAAACAACTAGCCTGGATCAAATCAAAACAAGCTTTATTTGTCATTGTGTGAATACAGTGTATTAAAATAACACAATTCGAGGTGTCACTCCAGATCAGTGCTTTTAAAATAAAGATAAATAATTAATAAAATATGTAAAATCAGTCCAAATGTTAAAAAAAAAAAATCCTCCTTCAGCACCTGTAAAGCTCACCCCTTAAGCCCCTAATTAACATGTTATTTCTTGGGTAAAAATGACACGTTTTGTGGTGTCATCCTGCTTCCAGTCTTTATCCTAAGCTGAGCTAAGTGCCTGCTTGCTGGAGCTTCATATTTACTGAACAAACTATTCCTTGAACATGAATTAGTCCCAGGCACTGATACACACTTAGTTACATGGCTGCATATCAGTAGCTAGCATGGAACTAGGAAAACTGGGAAATCAGCAAGGCAGTAAGGAATTGTGCAGTGTATACATATACATATAGCCAGGCTGCAGACTTCCCTGCATGTTCCATCACAATCTCCTCAGCCCAGGTGGGTATGGCACAGTTGAATTAATCCATTCAACATGTGTTGTGTGTGTGTGTGTGTGTGTGTGTGTGGGTGGGTACATGTGTGTTGGTGTGTGTCTACAGACTCTGGAGGTTCATCTGCGCAACACGTGCCAGGGAAGTTCTGTCATCACCTCTGTGAAGAGTGGAGGAGAGAGGGAGGAGAGAGGGATATGAGCGGCGAGAAGGAAGGGAAGAGCGGAGACAGATGGAAAAATATCAGGGGAAGGGGGGAACTATAAAAAGAGAAGGAAAGAGGGGGAATATTAGGGATAGTGGGGATAGGGCTGGGACGTACAGAGTCGAGGGGAGGGTCTGAAACTCTACTGGGGAGGATGTGAGATAGCTCTCCCTGTTGGGTTTAGCCCCTGCAACAGAAATCTTGGCTTGTATCCACTGAACATGCCTCCTCTGTGCCTGGTCCATCTATCATTTGGTCTCTGACACTTTCTCCCCTCTCTGTTGCTTCGTCACTCATCCATCTTCTAGAAGTATTGAAAGCAGTGCTGAGCCAAACCCTGACACTCCGTATCATTTTATTTGCCAAGGGCAATAAATGGACATGGATTTGTTTTGGTTTAGAGGCAGTTGGAGAGGCACATCAACAAATAGTGGACTAAAACAAGTAAACACTGGAATACTTGGCAGAGGGGCATCAGGATGGTGCAAAACATATAACAGTGTGCTATATATATATATTTCATTATAAATAAACATAAAAAATTCAAACAGTTTTCATTTAGTCGGTGGCACGAGGGAAAATTGTAGAGACGTACACTGATGAGGACAAAATGTGTAGATCACATTTCCAAAGTAGGTTTAAGTAGACATTTTTGTACCGATACTGTGGCACTGAAGCTGTTGGTATCCACTAGCTGTAAATATCCACTATTTTGTGCCAAAGTTCAACCATGTCCCTCATTGTTATGCCCAAAATATCCCAAATCCTATTTTTGGAAATGCTTGTAAAAACCATTGGGTGACACATATTTCGCACATCAGAATATTCCATGAAGCATATCCAGGTTTCCCAACAATATTTCCCTCTAAAAGTAGCAGAGAACAGTATAAAGTTGCATGAAATGGAAATACAGAAAATGACCCTCAGAATTGTACTTAAGTACTTGAATAAATGTACTTACCCTTGTTACATTTCACCACATTGACATTGTTGGATTGTTGTTGCTTTTTCTCCTCCCATATTACAAGTCCAGCTAAAAATGAGATGGTTTATTCCGGCTGCAAAGAAAACATTACTTAATTCAATTCAATTTCAATTAAATTTTATTTATAGTATCTAATCATAACAGAGTTATCTCGAGACACTTTACAGATAGAGTAGGTCTAGACCACACTCTATAATTTACAAAGCCCCAACAATTACAGTAATTCCCTCAAGAGCAAGCATTAGCAGTGGCTATTGCGGCAGTGGCAAGGAAAAACTCCCTTTTAGGAAGAAACCTCGGCAGACCCAGACTCTTGGTAGGCGGTGTCTGACGGGGCCGGTTGGGGGTGTGATGGCGATAATAGTCGCATTAAAGATAGTGGAACAGTGACTTTGAAGGTAGTCGTTGTAGTTCATGTCACAGCAGGACGTTGCGGGATGAAAAGTGGCGCTGCAGAGCATGGGTGGGTGCAGCAGACGCAGCAGGACGCGGCCGGGCGTTGAAGGGAATCGCAGAGCTATGCTCTGCGATTCCCTTCAACGCGATTTTCTTCAAAGCGATTTTCTTCAAAGAAGAAACATAAGGACTCCGGGGAGTAAACTCCCCAGAGCTAGGTTAGTAACAAGCAGTTCTGGGACAGGATGCATACAAAAGGAAACAAATGAAAACATTGATGAGAGGCTGTACTGGCCTGCCTCCCTCTACTCTCACTATATTATTGATTATATGATCAATAAAGCTGATAACTACGAAGAGAAGCAGGTGGGCTGGGTTAGGCGGAAGCTGCAACTCTTCACTTCTTAACTATAAGCTTTATCAAAGAGGAGAGTTTTCAGTTTATTCTTAAATGAGGTGATGGTGTCTGCCCCCCTAACCCAGACTGGGAGCTGGTTCCACAGGAGAGGAGCCTGATAGCTGAAGGCTCTGGCTCCCAGTCTACTTTTAGAGACTCTAAGAACCACCAGTAACTCTGCATTCTGGGAGCGCAGTGCTCTAGTGGGACAATAAGGTACTAAGAGCTGTTCTAGATAGGATGGTGCTTGACCATTTAGGGCTTTGTAGGTCAGGAGAAGGACTTTAAAGTCAATCCTGAATTTCACAGGAAGCCAATGCAGAGAAGCTAAAACAGGAGAAATATGATCTCTTTTCTTAGTTCTCGTCAGAACACGTGCTGCAGCATTCTGGATCAGCTGGAAAGTCTTAAGGGACTTATTTGAGCAACCTGACAGTAGGGAATTACAATAGTCCAGCCTGGAAGTACCGAATGCATGGACTAGTTTTTCAGCATCGTTTTGAGACAGGATATTCCTAATTTTGGCAATGTTACGAAGATGAAAAAAGGCTGTTCTCGATGATTGTTTTAGATGGGCGTTAAAGGATATATCCTGATCAAAATTAACTCCTAGATTTCTGACAGTAGTGCTGGAGGCCAGGACAACACCATCCAGAGTAGCTATATCTTTAGATAATGAAGTTCGGAGGTGTTTAGGTCCCAGTACAATAACTTCAGTTTTGTTACAGTTTAACATCAGAAAATTATAGGTCATCCAGGATTTTATATCTTTAATACATGCTTGAAGTTTAGCTAACTGACTTGTTTCGTCTGGTTTGATTGATAAGTATAATTGGGTGTCGTCCGCATAGCAGTGATAGTTAATTGAGTGTTTCCTAATGATATTACCAAGAGGAAGCATATATAAGGAGAATAAAATTGGTCCAAGCACTGAGCCTTGTGGAATGCCATGTTTAACTTTTGCGTACTTAGAGGATTTATCATTAACATTAACAAATTGAGATCGATCAGAAAAATAAGACTTAAACCAGCTTAGTGCAATTCCTTTAATTCCGACTAAGTGTTCTAATCTCTGTACCAGGATTGTAAGGTCAATAGTGTCAAAAGCAGCACTAAGATCTAATAAAACAAGTATGGAGACAAGTCCTTTGTCTGCAGCAGTTAGAACGTCGTTAGTAATTTTCACCAGTGCCGTCTCTGTGCTATGATGCTTTCTAAATCCTGATTGAAAGTCTTCAAATAAGCTGTTGCTATGGAGAAAATCACATAACTGATTACCAACTACTTTCTCAAGGATCTTGGAGAGAAAGGGAAGGTTAGATATAGGTCTATAGTTTGCTAAGACCTCAGGATCGAGGGTGGGTTTTTTCAGATGAGGTTTTATCACAGCTACTTTAAATGACTGCGGTACATGACCTGTTAATAGAGACATATTGATCATATCTAGTAATGAAGTGTTTACCACGGGTTCTTTGAGTAGCCTCGTTGGGATGGGGTCTAAGAGACAGGTAGATGGCTTTGCTGAAGATACCTTTACCATTAGTTGTTGAAGGTCTATAGGATAAAAACAGTCAAAGTATATGTCAGGTCTAGTCGTTCTTTCTAGCAGTCCTGCGTTGAAAGGTGAACCATTAGAAGTTGAGGGCAAAAGGTGATGAATTTTATCTCTAATTGTTATAATTTTATCATTAAAGAAGCTCATGAAGTCATCACTACTCAGAGCTAGAGGAATAGATGGCTCAGTAGAGCTGTGACTATCTGTCAGCCTGGCTACAGTGCTGAAAAGAAACCTTGGGTTGTTCTTGTTTTCTTCTATTAATGCTGAGTAATAGTCTGATCTGGCATGTCTAAGGGCCATCCTATAGGTTTTCAGACTGTCTTGCCAGTCCAAACGAGACTCTTCCATTTTGGTGGAGCACCATTTGCTTTCAAGTTTTCGCAAGTTTTGCTTTAATTTACGAGTTTGGGAGTTATACCAAGGTGCTAGTTTCCTTTGCTTCATCTTCTTCTTTTTGAGTGGAGCAACAGAGTCTAAAGTAGTCCGTAGGCAGGCCGTAATACCATCTACACAATTGTCGATTTGAGAGGGACTAAAGTTTACATAAAGGTCCTCTGTTGTATTAAAACAAGGTAATGAGTTTAGTGCTGTTGGAATGTCTTCCTTAAATTTAGCTATAGCACTGTCAGATAGGCATCTAGTATAGTAGCTTTTATCTAATTTCGTATAATCGGGTATTAAGAATTCGAAAGTAATTAAGAAGTGGTCTGATAATAAAGGATTTTGTGGGAATACTAATACATCTTCAATTTTGATACCATATGCCAGCACGAGGTCGAGGGTGTGGTTAAAACAGTGCGTGGCCTCATGCACACTCTGACTGAAGCCAATAGAATCTAGTAGTGAGTTGAAAGCAGTAGTAAGGCTATTGCTGTCAACGTCCACATGGATATTAAAATCACCTACAATAAGTACTTTGTCTGATTTAAGGACTACACATGATAAAAACTCTGAGAATTCAGATAAAAATTCAGAATACGGACCTGGAGCTCGGTAGACTTAACATACATAATATCGTACCACAGTTTCACAAGTCCATAACGCTCACAGCTCATTGTTCAGTGAACTAATGACAACTCAGTAGAGTATAACTTGCAAAACAGTGATTAGCAAGTACAGAAGCACCAGTTTACGCTAATGAGCTGAAGCTAATGGTAAAGTCTGTCAGTGATGTAACCTGCCTGAGCTCTCCTGCGATTGCTGCTGGGTTTAGAATAACCCCCACAGGTGGGCTCAGGTGTGTGTGCGAGGTAGAAATAGAGTGAGAGAGTTAAGGAGAACTGCTACAGTTAGGAATGCTGTTTTTCATGCACCCAGTCCCACAGTGCATCTCCTGACAAACTATCTGTAAGTAAAGATGCCACCCTCGGGAACCCATATGTTGTTTACGACCTCGCTGCTACAGCACAAGGAACACAAAAGGCTTGTTGTAATGACTCTACATCTTGTCGGATCATTTTAATTTCGTTCTATTTGCATTTGTACTGTGGACGCTCTGCAAACAATCTCATTACGGAGATTTACAGCAGATGAGCCAAACAGCAGAACAGCTCAAACTGAGAGTGAATACTTGGCTGGTAATGGCAACAAATGGGAGGCTGTTTAGAGTAAACCTGTGACCTGTATGTTACAGGAGAGTCCGTGTGACCATTTGTCCACCATGTCTGTTTGTTATTGTACATACATACATTATGATGTACCAGTTTTTATTTGAGGTCAGCACATTTGAAAATATTTGAAAATATAGTGCAGCATCTGAAAGGGTATTTAACATTTTGTTCTTAAGTTCTTCATTTGCGATAAGTCCAACTCCCTTTACCTGATCTGTGTTGCTGCTTATCACACTACATTAGAGTCCAATGATGCATAAAGCCACCAGAGCGGTGCCATGCAGTGCAGCGCAAACCAGCTGTGTGCTCGGCTCAGCTGATATTTACAGGTTCAAGAGGAGGGAAAAGATTGATTCCTGCATCTCATCACATCTCCAGATCATTAATAGGGGCTTTTAATGCATTCACAGGCTATGAATGCTGACGTGTGCGTGCACGCACACAGACGTAAACACACACATTCATGCATGTGGCTGCGCACCATCATAGATTTCTGCAACCAAGCACGGCATCACCATCTCATCAAGTATGTAAACAAAGTAAACTGCAGGAAGATTAATGCTGTCTTCTGCTGAGGTTATTTGTTTGGTTGATTGTGCTCGCAACTGCAAGATTGTGTTGTTTGAGGGTGCGAAGGCTCAGTGTTTGAGTGGGTTGAAAAGCATGTAGGAGCTTTGAAGTGAACACAGATGAAGAAGAAAGGAATACATACAGAGGAATGAAAAAAATATACAAATAGAGACTGAGTGATGGAGAGGGAAAACTCATGAATTCAACATACTGATTCTAACTTGAATCAAAGCTGCTGCATCTGCACTGTACCTGGATTGTACCTTATCTGGACCCCTGCAGTGTGTGTGTGTGTGTGTGTGTGTGTGTGTTTGTGTGTGTGTTGTAATGACTGGACGCCATGGCTCCTTGCTGTGTTCTTGCTAGTTATGACTCACCGTCACTGCCGCACCAGGCTGCTGCCTTGGCATCACACAATCTCAGCACTATGGCAGCCAACTCCCACAGAGTCTGTCTGTGTGTGTGTGTGTGTGTGTGTGTGTGTTGAAAGAAAAAGAGGGAAAAAAAGAGTTTACACCAAGAGAAAGGACAAGATCTGACAAAAAAAAACATTCTGCTAAAGCACACATCTTTCACTCACCTAGAGGTGCTTTTTAAGGAACCTTTTAGGCTGTTTGAAGGAATATAACCATCTGCGTGCAGCAGCAGGGAAGACAGGAATTGAGATAAAACCTGCTGCTGAGATCAATGAGTCTCTGAGGACCAAAGCCATCAGAAGATGCCCTTGTGGATAAGCTCTTCATTTTATCCCAAACGAAACTCCATTGCCTTGGTTTTTATGTCTAATTTTGGTTCATTTCCTTGAGAGGTGTTTGAATGCTGTTTGACTCAAAGTGAGTGCAGATACACCAAAGTCAGCTTGAATTAATTTCTTCAATCAGCACAAAGGAGGAATGAGATTCTCATGAAAATAATATATTTAAATTTCATAGTATTATATAAAAGAACAGCTTGATGCACAGCTTAAAAACATAGAGGCCAGAGATGGTACAGTGCAGCAGCCGGACTTAATGATTAATTTACCAACAGATGACAAGCCTACAGGATATACACAGATTACATAAGGTTAGAGATCCCTCTGTCTGCACACAAACACGCACACACTGAGAGACTCACAGTGTTAATGATGAACTGGTGTGGTCTGTGGTTAATTGGCTGCTTTGTGCTAGTTGTGTGTGTGTTCGTTAGTGTGTGTGTGTGTGTGTGTGTGTGTGTGTGTGTGAGTGACAGAGAGAGAGAGAGAGTATTTTATCCACTGGCAGCAAAGCAGGACACGTGGGAAAAAAGCATTGCTCATATTAACACTTCAGGGTGATTGTGCTGCATAAATTCCCATTTTACAGAGGAGGTTTGGTAAAGAGGTCATTGGATTTGAATTCATAACCCATATTGCACACCTGAGGCAGGGAGAACAACACAAGCACTCCGACCTGGAAAGGACACGCCCCCCTCATCACTTCACCCAAAACGAGAGGTTACATATACTACCTTGTCCCCTTTGTTCTTTCTTTGACCTCAGCTGTGCTGTGTGCATCCTAGCTTGACCAAAAGTGCTGGATCCACACGCTGACATTGCCATAGAGCCACAATGCGAGAGAGGCTAAAATGTCATCCATGAGATCGTGTGGGACTGAAGTAGTCCTTTAATTATTCCTTTTTTATCAATAGGGAGGATGGGGTCAAGAGAGCAGCTGCACAGGAAGATACAAACATAACTATGCAAAATAATAATCCAATGCAACAAAACTCAGATTATTAAAAAAATCTACTTGAAGTATGTTCTGCATGTTTAATGAATTTAGCCTAATATGATGAAACTCACAAAGTGGCAACACCTGAGAGCACTCAGGGCAAAACGCTTCAGTAAAATGAACTTAACCACATCTTAATCAGATCCACCATGTAAAACACTATTGCTTCACATTGGTGCACAGTAGCACATTGCACTTTCCCAGGCTACTTTTAAGCCTGGTAAAATCATCAATGTATGTATGTATGTATGAAGTACTGTATGTATGGTATGCACAATCAGCAACCTGTAACCATGAATCAATGGGCTATAGCTTGAATACATTAAAAGTCAATACTGGTACACAATAAATTAAATAGAAACATAGTGGGGGTAACAGATACTGGTGGGGTACCGGTCAAGTGGGGTAAGGAAGAAATGCCAAAATGGACAAAAGGGAGAAGAGAAATTGACAATTATGTGTGCGTGTGCTACACACATACACTTGCTTACTGCCAAAAGTAACCCTGATGAGAAAGGGAGCCAAACAAAGCCAAATATAAAGGTATACGTACACAAGCATGCGTGCATACTCTCATGCATATCATGCTGCCACAACACACGCAAGCTTACTCGCCTCGCAACAACCAACCAATCTTCCTAGATTCCTAATTAAAGCTTTCATTATGCCTATATGGCCACTACTTAGAGCGTCTCGCAGACTAATGATACCTATTTCTACCACTCTAAACTCTGACACCAAAGACTCCTGTCGTAAATCACTCGCTACTCATTGCACTAATTAATAAAGACGTGCCAGACTTTGTGACTCTGGGGGAAATTTAATAATGTTCACACGAAAACCTTCAAAGTCAAACTTGATTGTCAAAACGAAGTAGCCTGGGAGTATGTTTTTGCTGATTCAGCAGAGGAGCGCAGGATATCGGTACATATTTTGAATGTGTTTATGCTAGTGTGTGTGTGTGTGTGTTGTGGCCCTGGGATTTCAGGTCTTCAACCCTCTAAGTGGGAATGCACCCTTGTAACTGCCGAGGTCAAAGCCTGGTGACTCCTTGGCTACCAGGGGGGTCAAAGGTCATCTGTTCCCATGGGAACCAGTGGCAACACCCCGGACCTACAGGCTTGACTCAACAGTCAGAACACTACATCGATCTTGACAGCCCAAACTTTACCCAGGCAACGTCCAAGGAAGAAAAGAAATGAATTTCATTCATCCCAGCAGATTAATTAATTGCATAAATTGCATCGTGTTGGACTACGTCTGCCGAATAATCAGCTCTGTGACCCTTCTGACGGACTCTTAACCTCTTTGCAACTCGCCAGGCTCATTTAACCCACTATTAGCCTGAGGACACAACACAGAGTGACCTCAGTTCACCACAACCAAAACAAAGACATTCACAAGGTCACATGTGTTACACTAAACGGTTCTGACATGTTTTGGAGCCGACAGAAAAATAAAAGTATAAAAAAAGTAGCAGTTTTCTGTTTCTTTCCAAGAGATTTTGGTAAAAGAAGAGATTTAGACGTTTCTTTGCAAAACAACCCTGGAAAACGTTGGCATACATTTTTCTGTATATCTTAAAAGCAGAGAAAGTGTTCTGAGATAGATATTACAATTTTTTGGGCATGCTAGTGGCATGGCTTTATGGATGTCAATGTTGGTCCATCCACCACCTTGGTCTAAACTGAAATATCTCAATTATTGGATGGATTAGCTTGACGTTTTGTTGCATGGTCACCAGAGGATAAATCCCACTCACTTTGGTGATCCCCTGATTTTCCCTCTACTGCCACTACGAGTTTTGTTGTTTTAGTGACAAACCTTAGCAACTATTGGATGGATTGCCACCAAATGTAGTACAGACTTTCATAGTCCAGAGAGGATACATTTTAATCACTTTGGTAATCCCGTAATTTATCAACAGGTCAAAATTTCACTTTGTAAAATACTTTCACATTTATAACCAAATACCTGAAAAAAACATTGGCATTGTCATTGAGCTGTAATTTAGGTTAAATGCTAATTTGACAATGCTAAGATGCAGATTTAATAGCAGGTGTAATATTTACCATGTTTATCAGCATGCTAACACGCTAAATTAATATGGTTAACATGGTAATGTTAGCATTGTTATTGGGATCCTGTTAGCACGCTGATGATAGCTTTTAGCACAAAGCACTACTGTACATAAGTACAGCCTAACAGCTGCTAACATGGCTGTAGATTTTTAACCTTGTCAAGGCTTTACATTCATACCACCTTTCTTTCTCACTTCACCAAATAGTGAGTTCATGATGGGCCAAAAAACGCCCTTTTGACTTTTATTTTAAACGACCTTCAACTGCCAAAATTCAGAAACACAAAATAAGGCTACTTAATAGGATTTGCGTGCAAATTTGGTTTGGAAACACCATTTTGCAAAAGTCAATAAAATTAAGCACAGTTTAAAGTGTTCACTCGGAGACTAAATAGGTTGGCTGTTGGTTTGATGGATGTGTATTTCCTGCCAACCAGCTCCCAGTCAACACAAAACCATACATCATGTTTGATTATGTCCCACTTTGTGCACCCTGCAACTCTGACACCTCCACAAGTTAAACTGATTGCTACCAAGAAGCGTCACAATCATGAGTCTGCTGCTCTTAAAGTCACATTTCTGTGCTGTCTGGTAATCACATCACAGCCTTCTAACGTTGTTACTGGGCTCCCTTCAAATCGAGTTTTCAAGGCAACCTGAAACAACTTTCCTGTTTTATGCATAGCTAATCTTGTCATTTTGCATAAAAGGTTTCGGTCAGTAATTCACTCCTGCTCCAGTCTGCTCTTGAATCAAGACCACCTAGGTGATATTTTCTAGTAGATCCTTGCTGCAGCCATCCATGTGGAATAAAGACACTATTCATTGACTTACCGGCCCGATTTCTGTTGACTTAGGCAGAGGGGGAAGAAAACACGAAAACATAATATGCTGATTTAGACTGTTGCTAAACCTCCGGCCCTGCCTGAATGAATTCAAATGTGAGTTATGAGTAAGCTGTCTAGCTCTAAAAAACACAATATGTAAACACTATCCATTTCAAATTAATCAGATAAAGCACTAATTCAAAAAAATGGCATTCCCTAATGCTGAAAACACATACAAAAGAATGGCTTCTGGCTGACTTCAAGATAATCCGTTTTTTCTTTGACATCTCTACTGTATTGTGTGATCTTTAAGTGTGTGTGTGTGTGTGTGTGTGTGTGTGTGTGTGTGTGTGTGTGTGTGTGTAAATCTGCACCGTCCTGCACAGTTTGTCCTTTACTCCCTCTGATCTTTTGTTTACTGCAGATCATCTCTTAATGCCAAACTGTGTCCTGCGTAAAGACCATGCTTTTTATTCACACCCCATTGACTCACAATGAAACCTAACCAGTCCATACAGCAGCACAGCCACTCTCTCCGGGCCAAGAGGGGGGTTAGTTATGGAAAGGAGGGAGGAAAATGTCCATTGTAGATAACATAAGGTACGGCTTGTATCCTTTTGCCCCCTCTAGCTCCACACTGCCATGCCCAGTTCTGTCAGCTTGTTTTGCTTGGAAGCTGGAGGGAATCTTAGCAAGATTAATGCCAGAGAGTGTGCAAAGGTCACAGAAATGGACCAATAATCTAAATTTTAAAAGCCGTATGATGCTCCTATTTTTTAATGTGGCAAAACAACTGAGATCCTGGAATATTTTAATTATATTTCATTATAATCACATGAATATCCCATCTTCAGTATGCAATGATGTCCATCTAAAGCCACTAATTGAACGTTTGCTAGACCCCTCCCACCAATAGCTAGGAACGGCAGGCCCGTCAATCTTTGGATTTCTCTTCACATTGAAGTGGGGTACGGGACAATAGTAGCGAAACTGTGTGTACAGTACAAAGAGTTTGGATGGTGGTTTCTTTTTTTTTTACCCTCTCTGAAACCCAAAATACAAGCAATAGTGTAAAATGGATTAAGAGTGTTTGTCTGCTCTCACGTAAACTGCAAACGTTAACATGTCCAGCTCACTAGCTTAGTACTAAAAAACTCAGTGGTACCTTCAAGGCCAGCAGGATTTCATATATCATCATTTTGTGGGGTAACGGGCCAGTTCACCGACTTGCGCATCCACTGTGTAGTATTTCCCCAGTGTGTGAAAGCCGTCCTTGATGCTACTATATCAGTGTAGTTGTAACGTTAGCAACTCTGTCCTGTTTTTGGTGGATTTAGGAAAGTTTACACTCCAGCAACCCCATGTGTTGTGACATAGCCAACACATTGCTTAGTCCTCATCCTAAAAACTTTCTCTTGTCATTAAACGTGAAACAATAAAGCATAAATTAACGAGCTTGCTTGTCCAAGCTAAGCGATTAAACAAGATAACATTAGGATAAAATTATATACATTTTTACTAATCATAATTATAATACTAGGCCACTCTAGCTCTACACTACAATACAAGCGCTGTTTCTTTATTTTCATGAATGAAAATAAGAATGATGACTTTTTTCTTGCAGCTTTAGCCTTAGTCTTTGTCCATGATATGAACAGTGCCAAGAAAAAAGTGGACTCTTTGGAATTACCTACATTTATGCATAATTCATCCATAAAATGTGGTCTGATCTTCATCAAAGTAATAAACAGATACACTCTATAAATAGAATGTGAACATCTTTACAAACAACCTAACAAAGCTAGGCCTACTGCAAGTCTGATTTTCCCATCAATGAGTTGAAATTGTTAGTGGTTAATTGTGTCTTGTTCTGTATGAAAAATATTGGTTACTAATGTGCTGTACTATGTGCTTTCTGAGTACTTCAGATGAAGCAAGATGGCAAAAAAGCTTTATAAAGGTGGAAGAGAGCCCTTGGTTTGCAATTAAGGATATGTCTAAACATCTCAAAGTCAATGAGGCTGTGATTTATGTCTCAGCAATAAGAAAAGTATAGAGCGACAATGGTGCTCATGGAAGGGCACCATGGAGGAAAACATGGTTCTCCCTTAAAATAAATTGATGACATTGTACATCTCAAATTGGAAACCTAAATTTGGTATTATGTTACTGGGACAATGTTATGTGGAAACTTGAAACAAATGGCCTAATAGCCTACAGTACCATAACATCATCCTTAAAGTGAAGCATGGTGTAGGGATCACTATGATTAGTAGACGCTTTGCTCCCCTTCGCCCTGAACAGTCATTACTCATTAAGAAAACAATACGCACACTTGTAAGAATTATTTGTATATGTTTGAACGTTTCAGGGTAGCTGTGGGTCATCTGATGCTTAATAGATGTTGGGAGATGTATCATGACAATGCCCCTAAACATGAAAAATGAACATAAGACATAAAGGTATAGTTTGAGAATGGTTAGGGTCAATCCTGGCCGCTAATCAATTGAGATTCTGTGACATGGACTGAAGAGAGCCATTTATGATCAAGACATTCCTAAAATATCAATATAATTTAAAGTTTTGCACAGGGATCTAGCTTGCTATAATCTTCAATGACGAGATGTGATTAACACATGCAGGAAAAATTTGGTTGAAGTCACTGCTGTAGACAAAGGTTTAACTAGTTACAAAAACCATTTGTTTCCAAACTGACTTTGAACTTTCAAGCAAATAGTTCAATCAATAGGCCTACACCAAAACATGCAATTATTCTTATATTAGGCTACTATTTCAGGCAGATGAAGCGTGTCCATTATTGTGACTTTGAAGAATATCAGACCATATTTTATGACCAAATTATAAAATAATGCATGGAAATCCAAGTTTCAGAAAAATTATAGAAAATAGAAATGAGAACCCTGCTTTTGTCTACCTCTGTCTGAAATTAAGGACCCGTTGTTTTAAAAATGACTAGGAATTTATTATAACTCATCTTTTGTTATCACTTTTAACTGTAAGAACGAAAAGCTTGCATAGGAACAGTAATGAAGGGGGGTGGGGCTTAACGTACAGTAAATTCCCTTTCATGTGTAAAATAAATAAAAATGTAGGATCATTATAGCAGGATCAGCTAAATATGTAAACAAAATGGTAGAGATGGCAGACTATGAAGAAGCGGGCACTCAAAGCAATTACAGCAGCTGAAGGGGGGCTGAATCATCCTAGCATGATTAACCTCGTTTGCTTGAGTAACCACGAGTGCACATAGATACAGTACATACGTGCATGTGTTTTCTCTTTGTGCATAGCCTATGTATACTGTCTTTTGTGCATACATGTGTATGTTTATGCATGTGTGGGTAACTGCCTGCTGTTGCAGTGGCGTTCATTAAAGCCGTTCCCGTGTCGTGGCCCACTGGAGCTAAAAGATTAATGTAAATATTAAGGCTGGGCACTAACAGGGCCATTTTACACTCGCAGCTCAAAGCTCTTTAGAAGTCTGCTGCAATGCATGAAGCTAACCGCACATCCATCACATCAAGTGATGTCAAATTTATTTATAAAGCATTTTTAAAATAAACAGGTTAATTACAAGGTGGTGTGCAGAGCAACAGACGGCATCACTCCACAGCCTGAGGGACTGTGCGGGCCAACATCAACCACATTAAGAAAGGAATTGTAAGTGATGTGGCTTAAGTTTGGCACAGTTTTGAAAAAGTAGTAAAAGTGTTGCTCATTAATTAATACAAAGAGCTGAGAACAAGTCATTCTCTAAATTGTGCAGAGCCACAGGATTAGCCAGCCTTTTGTTTTATAATCTGTGCATTCAAGATTAAGTGTGCCACATGTTCATTATGTGGATTTAATGGACATTGTGTGATTATTTGGAGGGCAAGAACAAACAGAAGTGTTTACAGTGTTCCCACCAGCAATATAGGTCACCACCATGCACATTGCAGTCTTTCTTATTGAAATGTCTTTATTTTAACTATATAGATTATACGACCAGTTTCCTTACAAAACAAGATATCATATGTTTCCCCACTACATTTACATGCACTTGATTAAAGTAAAAAATGTAAAAAAAACAAACTATTTTTGTATTTATACCATATTTTTGAACCTGGTAAATCGGGGTAAGGGATTAAGAGAAAGTTGACACTTCTACAGTAGCAATGTTTATGCTTATCCAGGTTTCTGAAGGGGGTTCTACTTTTCTACGTAAGCATAATAATATTGATATTGTCTGTCAGAAGCAAAGGCGGAAGTAGTGTGACAAATATTGTGCTGCAAAATCTCCCATGACCACAATCTTTCTATAACCTTAACCAAGGAGTTTTTATGCCTTAACCTGGTGGCAGAGCAGAAAAAAGTCATACGCATTTTAGAAGACATTGACAAACACTTTGGTTTTGCTAATAGAGGAACCAGATCTAAAAAAATAAATAATAATAAATTAAAAAAAATAGCTAATAATGGTCATTACGGAAGGCAATGACAAACAACCTATTCTGTAGTATGGAGGACTTATAAATGGTTCTTTATGTGCTTTCTTCAAACAGGTTTCCACTTGCATGCAAAGCCTTAACATGTTGGATTGGATGTTGTGGACTTTCACATGGGCAGCAGTGTGTGTGTGTTTGTCAGCGTCAGATGAATCAATCCAGTCACATGTTTGTAAGATCAGATAAGTCCATAAGATCACCATGAGCGCTATAGGGCCAATCAATCAGCAACAGGATGACACGTTGTCTCTCTCTCTCTCGCACACACATGCACACAATGGCCAAACTGAGATCAGTGTTTGTGCTTGATACCCTTGTAGTACTTATATCATTTCCTCCACCACACCCAGCTATTATAGGCACAGCAAGACTGTGCCCATGCAGTGTCTGCTGTTATAATAGCCAGATAATCACATATTATAATGGCAAAATGTCAATATCACGCATAGGTGTCTGGATTCCCAGCTCACTAGCTCCAACTATTTCTGGAGTCACGCTGGGTGTGTTGACATTCATTTATTTTCTGTAGCAACTGTTTATCTGGACAGAAAGGGGGAGGGGGGGTATACTGTATAAATGATTCCATTTCAAAACAATATGTATTCATAGAAAAATATGGTTAGGTAATTCCTTATCATAAAGGACAGACACATTTTTATAAAATGCTGCATCCACTTTACATTCCATAGAGTTTTCCTCTGACCTTTTTAATTTTGATGACCTTAATGGCAGTTGAATGCCAAAATTCCCCCAGTTTCAGTGCCATGCTCTATCCAATGGGTTTAAACCTTGTTGTTGACTTTCAGTGGTGCCCTTTTTGGCTGGCCCCGCTAGGGTTTTTCACATTATGCAGAAAGATGCCTCACATCGATCATCTGCCAGACAAACAGACACAGACACAGACACAGAGACAGACAGACAGAAAGACAGACAGGCAGCTGTGTCTGAACTCTGAGTGACTTTTCATTCTTCCCCAAGCAAAAGCCCAGTCTCAGTTTTTAACTGTCAAACTGCAGCTTTCCTCAACCTATCAGACCTTGAAACACATGCGCTTGTGGCAATGGCAGTTAATTTTAACATACGTCAACCTGTGGCACAGTTTCACTCCACTAACTTCAGGCCATTTTACAACAGAAATGTAGTTTTGCTTTACAGATATAATTTGATTTATGCTCAAAAACCCACCTACTGCTATGAGGATCAACTCATGAACAAGGGGGTTCTTCCATACAGAAGATGTGTCCACTCTCATCCCCAGTGGTTTACTATGCACACTTTAGTGTTTCAAATAAAACCATTGTGACTGATAAGACATAAATAGATGGGCCCCAGGGCTGACAGCATAATGAAAAATTTAAAAAAAAAAATTTACGGAGCATGTCCTCCTATCTTTAAATAGACATACTGCATTGTGATAATGCACTGTCTCGTCTGTCCACAGTGGCTTTTATACAAATCATTTGTGACGGGTTCACCAGCCTCACCTTCACTGACTCATCTCATTACCATGTCCTGTTTAGTAACTCTCCAAATATGTAAAATTTAGGCAACAATAACCGAATCTCACTTTATTGGAAATGACAAATGTTACCTGAACCATGTCAAATTAAAACTAAATCACATGTAACACGAGTTTAACCCTTGTGTTGTCTTTGGGTCAAATTTGACCCGTTTTCAACATTTTTATCAGAAATATGGGTTTCTTTTTAACTACCTAGTTTTGATAAAAAAATAACATGGCTGATTCCATATAACGCGATTTGCAAGTACAACAGAAGATCGGATCTCTACTTTCATTCACAGTTTTGTTAAATTTTTTTAACATTTAAAAAAAAAAAGAAATGTTTCAAAACTGAACCCAACTGGACGTTGACAGGGTATATGTCAACGTCCAGTTGGGTTCAGTTTCAAAACATTTCATTTTTTTGATTATCCTTCCTTTAATATTAGTCTAAATAATTCATAATTCCCGCTTTTTTAACTACAGGGTTAATTGGTTCAAATTACACAGACAAGTAAGAATAACATAATCAGATAAGAAACCTGTGAATCCAATCAAGATAACTAAGGTAATGACTCCTCAGGTTCCATGTCACCATGGAGACTGATCAATTACGTATGTAACAGTGTGGGTTGGCATGCTACTGACACTGCGGCAGCATGACACAGGAGGAACAGGCCTGCGGCAGGGATCAGGGATGTGAAAGCAATTATAGGTTTATGTAAACCACATTTACACAAGCCCAGCCCACACTCAAGCCTAATGTTCACACAGCTCAGAGTTTAACACACAGATACAGACATGTGAAAAGACAGAAGAGAACCTGTGCACAAGAAAGTAAAATGACAACTTGTTACCTGGGCTCATGCAAAGTAGAACAGCTTTACTATGAGCCAAAGTCAAAATCATTAAGTAACAAATAACACAACTTTCCTGTCTGGATTTTGTTCATGTCAGCATACAAAAATGTCCAAAGCAGCATTTGGGGTGGGGGGATTTCCTGAAGTTAATACCCATGTCTGTGGTGTAATTGGTAGCGATGCTGCGTTGCTGTGTGGAAAGGAATCCGCCGACACTGTTTCTTGATTATAAAAGTTTATTTACATCGAAGAAATCTGCATCATTTGACAAGCCCTGCAGAGCTCGGAGAGGACCTGTTTTCCCAATTCTTCAGTGGTCCTCTGACTTTCTTTGTTTTAACATGGTATATATTCTATAATGTGTGTAACATAGATGGGGGAGGAAACAATACTTTGACCAATGGCTATCATCCTTTTGGAACCAAGCCAACAAGGGCATCCCTAATTCTTTCCAGAAGTGTCCAGCGAATGTAGGCTAAAGTTAATACGAGTTTCTTTGTTACCAAAAACTTAAGACAAAGTTTATAAAAGGTCCGTTATAAGTCCAGATACTACATGTCCTTTTTACATGCAAAGATTCCCTATGAGTCCCTGAAGATTTGCTGACAGACATGGCTGAAGCACCGGTGGGTCAAAAGCCCCTTTGCATGCCTGTGTCTGCTGGGCCCCAAAAGTATCTCATAATGAGATATCCACCATGGACAAAAATATAAAACCTGTCTTTACAAAATGATAAATGGTCACTTGGATTTTTTTGACCGAAATATGTCTAGGGCCCTCTGCACCCTGTCACACCCTCAAGTTAATATGTTTTAATGAGCCACAAACAAGTGACCCAGTTCATTCAGTTCCAGCAATGGAAGTGAATGAATATAATAATATTGCTCTGTGCCCTATATACTACAGCCTTGTCTACTCTGTCCTCCTCATTATCACAGATTACACAAAGACAATACACAGACAGCGAGCAAATAACCGCTCCAGCCCCTCCTTCCACTGCGTGGCGGCTGCGTGGCGTTTTCTATGTCTTTGCACACTGTGTCTGACGCGCAATGCTGCTGCTAGCCTTGTCTGTACACATGTATGTTTCCCATTGATTTACTGCACTCAAGCAGTAGTATACTTCATGTTAAACATAAATATATACTGATTTGATTACAGCAAAGACAGCGTCGGCAGTATTGACGGCAAAATAGGCTAGAGAATTATAATTTTTTTAATTACATTTATATCCGCATATATGTCAAAACCTAGAGACTTTCAAACATCAACATGTCATTTATTAATATGTATTTGTCAAAATGACATATAAACATCTTTTTTTATTCTATTTTGCCTGGAAACGCTTCTGACACGCTTGTGTTACTTTGGTAGACATTTTCCAAATACTTTATCTAAAATGACCTGTAATGACTTGCTCGTGGGTGCTTTTACTGGATAAAGCGTACATTAAGACTATATCTAATCACTAGACACCCTCTCCCCATCCCTCCATCATTATCTGCCTTTATCCTTACAATATACAGACTGAGCCTTAGCCTTAATTTGACCCCAGTCCAACCCAACCCCCACCTCCGTCTGTATGTATATATGATGCCAGACAGCTTGAGAAAAACAGTGGAGAAGTTTTCAGAGCACTATCTGCGCTGTCTCTTTGTTTACATCCTCCTAATGATGAAAGCTGATAGATCGTGTATCAGTGTCAGGGCCACTGTCTTGAGATTTGGCAAGTCTCAAAAGCTATGATTCAAATCGATCACATGATCAAGTAAACTTTAAGAAAATACAGAAAGTCCACAACACAAGTACATTTAGGTCATTGCAGTTGTGACCATAACTGCACATGTAGTGTATGTCTAAGTTTAAAGGAGACTTGTCATGCTCATTTTCAGGTTCATACTTGTATTTTGGGTTTCTACTAGAACATGTTTACATGCTGTAATTTTCCCGAAATGCTCCGTTAAAGAGCCTGTCTCCTTAAGCCCCCCTCTCAGAAAGCTTAGTCTGCTCTGATTGGCTTGCAAGAACAATATGGCGCACCTTTGCAAATGTAGTTCTCAAGCCGTGGGTGGAGATACTCAGATGGGTGGTGGTGGACTATATTCTAATAAGCCTGCATGTGACACAGGAAGGGGAGCCAAATCTGAATGGCTTGTTTGAATCTGATGTTTTCTCACTGGGTTGTCTTATTTCCCAGTTTGTGGGTTGGTAGGCACTCCATCTGTCTACTATTCTGATCCACCCCAGGCTAACAGTCACTTACACTTACATTATGTTGAGTATATAACATTACCTTAAAGCTGCTTTTATCAATATTTTTGTATTAACAATGGATCAAATAATCAAATATGTTCTGTGAAAGGGGGCGTTCCTACCGTTAAACCCAGAGATAATTATCACCCAACTCTACAGTTCCTCATCTCTACAGAGTTCTATTTGTTATAGGCTTCGCCCTCTAAGAGTTGTTGCTATTGGGTTTATCCCTTCGCGCATGTGCAGTCATGACGATTTCTTTCGTGCCCTTGTGCTTTAGCTTGTTTCAGCTTATTGTTTTGGTTTTGGTTCACTCTTAGACTGCAGACACACCGACCAGATGGCCGACCCTCGGCAGAAAAGGCAGTTGGACTGATCAGTCTCCCCGAGTTGGTCAAAAAAGTGCCTTGGAACACACCAAAGTGACAAGAAGTAATGCGTCTCCATAACAGCAGGTGGCACTAATCTGTATTGTCGCCCAAAAATGAAAACCGGCAGCTGATTGGACGAACGCGTCACTGTCATGGCGGCTTGTTCAGAATACGATCTCCTATTGTACTAAAATAGTTCACCGAAACGTGTTTCAAAAAACATTTTAAGCGAGAAATAGGCCATGCAGTTGCTGAATCTGTCTTCATTTCAGATCGACAAAGGTCAGTTTAAAAGATTTTCGTCCGATTTTGAGAGACTCTAGTCATGCTCATTCCGCTCCCTGTTTCCGGGTTAGCACTCTACCAATCAGATTGGTCATTTGAGTCCGACTGCTGCCAGTGCCCGCCCCGCCGATTATACATGTCAAATCGGCCAAAATGAAGGCTGAGGGGCCCTCGGACGGAAGACGGCACGGAACACACCGAACAGACTTGAGTCACTGACCTCGCCAGACTGTCCAACGGCCGATTATCTGCTTGGTGTGTCAGCGCCTTTACTCTCACTCTTTTTGCTCTTTCTTTAAGCGGCTAAAAAAAAATGCAGGTGTAGTTGTAAGTGTTATTTACTAAAAAGGATTATTTATAATGCATTCATCTACTGCACAGCCATTTTAGTTTTTAGGTAAATTAGTTATTTAGTTATTTATTCTATATTTTAAAATCCTCCAATCTTTTAAACCCAGAATTCAGATAATTCTACGACCACTAACAACTAAGATTTCATAGCGGCTACAAGTTCACTTTGCAGAAGATATTCTTACCCAGTCTGAGTGAATGCTCTATATTAGACATACAGTATGGAGGACTTTGGTGCCTGTGTTCTCATCACTTAACAGGTATGCTGACCAATGGGCCAACCTGAGCATATTTCTATAACTCAGACATGCATCTCTGCGGACTCTCTGAGGACTGAAGATTAACGAGGAGAGAGGCTGAGTTTGAGAGGATTTGGTGACAGGGCTCTCTATCTGTCTCTCTTCTCGACCCCCTGGAGTCTCACAAAACTCAGGAGGGCCCCAGTTGAATGCACACATGACACAGGCATGCACATACTCTCTTTTCCTCTGTCAGACACACGCTCCTCTTGAGGCAAGTATATAAAACATTTAATTGCAAGCTTTTCTACGCAGGGGATAATCCTTGAGTGTATTTGCCCAGCAAGGACATGTTTTGTGGACAGCTGGAGGATGAATCACAGAGAAATAATAGGACAAGACAAAGAGGAAAAAAGAGGGAACAAGAAAGACAGAGATCCGTATGTTTATGATTAGCCGAAGGTAGATAGTGAGCCACAGTTTTGTGAATGGATAAAGAAGAGCTGAATGTGTTCTTTCTTCGTGTCAGTTGTTATCTGGAGCAGAGCACAGGAAAGACATACAGGACTGATATTAGTTGGACTTGAGGCCACTTTGCTCAGACCAGTGTTCATGCAATTGCCGAGTAGAAATCAATGACATGTGTGGAACATTTGTAGCCTAATCCCCCAATGATCCATTTACAAATTTGGAATATGTGGTTTCAACTGATCCCAGGATAGCTTTTGTGTGTTTAGAAATGGTTATCAGTGGCAGGCAAGGAGATCGTTTTTGATTTTTATATATTATTTTATAGGTTTTTGAAAATGTTTTGCCTTTATTTTATATATTTTCCTTTCCTTGTATTTATTAGCCACGGCTTAGGGCTGGCAATGTCGGTCAGTCAGTCCACCATTTTCGTCAAGACTGAAATGTTTTAAAAACTGTAGGATGGGTTGCCATGAAATTCTTTACAGACATTCATGTTCCGCAGAGGATGAATCCTAACGACTTTGGTGAACCCATGACTTTTCACTTAGTGCCATCATCAGATCAAATTTGGTTTAGGACAAAATACCTGCAAAATGACACTCCCATCAGCCTCAGCTGTACTTTGTGTTCAATAAATGCCAAAGCAAGTTGGTGAACATGGTAAGCAGAATACCTGCTAAACATCAGCATGTTGGCATTGTCACTGTGATCATATTAGCATGCTGATGTTAGCATTTAGCCCAAAGCATCGCTGTGGCATGACTCAAGGCCCCGACATACCAACCTGACGGCCGACCGTTGGAAGAAAAGGCAGTCGGACTGATCAGTCGGCTCTGCGAGGTCCAAAAAGTGCCTCAGAACACACCAGAGCAACGCCGACATGAGCGTATGTTCTGCGTGTGCACGAGATGTAATATATCTCCATAACAGCAGGTTATGGAGACAAAAAATGAAAACCGGAAATGACGAACGCGTCACGTGGGTCTGGCTTCTCCAGCAGATAGTAATGGCGGCTTTTTCAAAATATGATCTCATATATTACGAAAATAGTTCACTCAAACGTGTTTCTGAAAATATTTTAAGCAAGAAATAGGCCATACAGTTGCAGAATCTGTCTTCATTTCAGATCGACAAAGATCAGTTTAAAAGATTTTCATCAGATTTTGAGAGGCGTGCGTCACTCATCCCGCTCGCCATTTCCGGGTTAGCACTCCACCAATTAGATTGGTCATTGAGTCCGACTACCGCAAGTCAGGTCGGCCAAAATGAAGGCCGACAGCACGGAACACACTAAACAGACTCAAGTCACCGACCTGACCAGACCGACGGCCGATTATCGTGTTGGTGTGTCAGGGCCTTTAGTTTTTTTTTTTGAAACATTATCAGGGCCTGTGCAATATCCTCTCAACTAGTGGATGATCTTTATTTATTTTTTGCTTGTCCTAAAGTACATTGTTGTCTTGTTATACAGTATATTGTCATGTAATGTACTGTCTGTTCATAACTAATACATGTATTGTATGCAGCTGTTGTCAGCGCTTCAAATTTCCTACAGGACAATAAAGTTTATCTGATCTTATATACATCATATACAGTACTTCACATTTGCATATATAACATGGACAAATGTTTTACCAAGACTGAATAAATTGTCCCCAGCAACATTTGAAGAGATGGTGTAAAAGTAAAGGCAACTATATCAGCTAACAAGAGATTCTTTACCTTGTGTAGTGCTGGCATAATATTAAATATCTATTTGCATGTGTATATCATATATATACTTTACAAGCATGTGAATGTGGTATTAAGGTATATATGTACATATGAATGGGTTTGTTCCTGTGCATATATGTGTGTGCTGTAAGTAACTCAGAGAGAGATACAGAGAGAGGCTGTTCTCAGGACCCTGTCCCTCCCCATTCCTCTACAAGTCCACATGTGTTTTATTAGCAGGCAGGCCGACCAGACTGTAAATTCCAACGGCGGGCTGGCCGGGGGATTCGCACAGCCCTAGGTTGAGAAAGACAGATCACAGAAAAAAAAATGACCGGCATGGGAGGAATCACCTCTCTCTCCGTTTTTCTTGTTTTGTGTTTCTTTGCATGTCTCCCTTCATCACTGCATGTAGATTCTCTCTCTGCCTTTTCTCTGTCTGCTTTTTTTCTTTGTCAATACTTCTCTCTCAAGTAGATTTTATTTCCGACTGTGGTTTGCATGCAAATTCTTTCTGGATCTTTGTCTTTCTGTGTCTCGTTATGTGTTTTTCTCATTTAGTCTCTGCAGCTGTACCGCTCCCTCTCTTGCTCTCTTTTTCCTTCCATCTGTTTGTTTCTGTTTCTTTCAGTGCAACACTACGTTCTTGTTCTGTGATTCCAAAACCGCAGCATTCCCACAACATCTAACACTTATGAGACAAGAGTTGTGGCCTAAACAATGGTTTCCGTTTGCCCCGGGACAAAATAACTCAATCTCCTCCTTACCTACACACACAAACTCTCTCCCTCTGTCACTCAGACACACACACGCGCGTGCACGAACACACTCCCACACAAACACTCAGACACACATTTCCACAGCCCAGTACCTATCATTAAAATTTATGTTAGCTTGCTAATTTTCCAGTCTCTTTCCTCTCCATCAACATGACAATCACAATTAGAGCGTGACATGGCAGGTCGTGACCCGCACCCCTCTGATGCCCCCTGAACCCTGACACCACCCTCCTCAGGGTGATTGGCTTACACACACACACACACACACACACACACACACACACACACTGGGTGCAAAGGTGTGCCTTCACTTTGACTGTACCAGTTGAGTGAGTGGGAGAAAAGTGCAATCGATAAGGTTAAACTCAAACATGTTCATCATTTCAAAAATGCGTATATATGTACTTGAATCTCGTTTGGTTAGGTTGCAAATAAAGAACATTGGATACTGTTTTACTGCTCTGTATGCAGTTTGAAGAGTAGTGAGCTTAGCTTAGCAAGCTTAGCAAGTCAATCATTTCAATGTTAACGAATAATTTCAATGTTAACGAAGACAACACATAAAATTAATTTAATTCACTCCCTTTGTACACACAATAAGTGCCACTGCAGCTATGTGTATTTACAATATGAGCATGCATTAATTCATTTTAGGCCAAGCTGTTGACCTAAACACAACATTGACATATTATCACCTTTTAAAAGTTGTTATGGTGAATGTGTTGTTGTATGTGCCAGTGAAGTAATGCAAGTCCAAAATCCCCTCTCCTCAGCTTTGTCCTTATAGTCACCAACTCTTGAAATAAATATATGGTTTGTTAGCTACTAAATGATTCACTTTGTTCACCAGCTAGTTGCTAACTTTGTCTGTCTGCATGCCGTTTGGTGGCTGGTAGTGTACAGCTGTTTTTAGAGAGTTTTCACTGAAAACAGCTGCCTGGCTGTGGGCCGTAAAACCAAAACAATGAGCTGAAAGATGCTAAAACACTGCATAGAGCCTAGGAGAACTGAGAAGGAGAAAAGCTGTAATTCTTCGCCTCCGAGCATAGCTGCCACTTGAATTGCTACATAACTCTACTAGACATCCAATAATTGGGCTAAACTTAACCTTAAACAGTCTGCTTCCACAAGTAAATTGCAAGCAGAGACATAGAAAACAGCATCCATGAGTTTGTATGGCTTCTGGTAAATTGGAAAATAAGTAATATTCATGTATTTTTTTATGTTTGTTGTTGGCAGAACAATTATTCTTTAGCAAAACACTGATTGTTGATCATGAAATTCTTCAGAGAGTTTTTGTTAAACCTACATTGTGTAATTTTTAGAGTTGATTCTTAGCAAAAAAAAAAAAACTTTGTTCTATCACAAACATGTACTCATTCATGTGTAATTACTTCCACCAACTAATCAAAGTATTCTCGTAAGCGTAGAATCTGCCATTTAGAATCATTCTGAATACATATACGTGTGACACGCTTGAATGACGGCCACCATGTAGTGCCTCCATCTTTAAAATACATTAGCCAAAGAGGGCCATACCTCTGCATTTTGCCCTCTTACACCTATTGGCACCGTGACGAATGCAAGAGGGAGATTACTCGCCAGGGAAGCGAAAAAGAGAATTAAAACGACAACACAACAGGCAAAGCAACAAGACCAAAGTTAATATTGGAGTGGCTAGAACAGCTGCATGTAAACGATGGAGAGAGCTAATTTCGGGTTCGGCAACCGTAGGAGGAAGGGCTAGAAAGTAATATTCAGTGGGTTGTCATATACAATTTGACCACTAGATGGGAGAAATTCTTACTCAATGTAGCTTTAAGTTATAGGGTTATAGTGATAGTGTTAAGGTTTAAGTTATTTATGTTTTGCATATGATGATTTAAACATGCATAACTGATGCAAAGAAACTATGAAATAAAAAAATCAGTCTACGTCAGGAACTAAGTGGGCATTGCACTTATGTTTCCACACTGCAGTTGATAGTATTAAGCTGAATCCTGTCACCAAATTCAGTGCAGTCACTTTTTACAGATCTTGGATACAGCAGAGTCGATAGGGAACGAAGAATGAGCTAGGAGGTAAAAACTTCTCTTGAAGAGTTTACGAGTGGTGACGCCATTGTGCTGTGCAGTTTAATTACCTCTACCACCAGGCCTGGTTCCCATTATGTCTGCTAACAGCCAGCTCTCCTCTGCGCTGCTCTCCTCTGCACTGCTCTCCTCCCCGCTGCCTTGTCCTCAGTTGGCATCTCTTTCACCACAAAAAAATACGCATCTCAACAAGTTTTTCACTCCAACATTCAGACTTACAGTCCTGTTTTCACTGCAGTAAGTAAAAACGTTTGCCAGCAGATTTTTAGAGCTGCACTTCTTTAAATCAAATACAGTTGGTTTGAAGAATTGTCTAATGCTACATGTTGTATACTTATGTAGAATGTCAGTCACAATGGGATACCTGCATTGTGCTGTGCTATAAACAGCAATAGTGTTTTTTTTTTCTTCCATAAGACAAACTTGGATCTGGAACAGGCGTTGCAAGTTGTGGATGTGTTTGAAGCTTAAAGTTTGGCAGTTCACTGGCACTCACCCAACATATGTTAAGATGAACAGTGTGTGACTACAACATACATGCATGTGAACCGAACAGCATATTCATGCTCCATTTTTTTCTTTTCCCTCACATCTTCGAGGACAGGATGTGGACACAGTGTTATACCACTAAGCTAAAGACAAACAGCAATGAGGAGTGAAATCAAACCAAGAGAATTTAACACAAGCCTTTACTGAGGCAAGGATGTGGTTGTAGCATCCCCTCTCTGAAACAAAATAGCATTATATCATACCATATCTGAATGATGTATGTTCTGATGTTTGCAACACACACTTTGGAAACAAAAGCATCCTTTTTGCAGGGTTTGGTCGTTTGGGACAAAGAACATTTGTCTTACTTTTCAACGTTGTGTCAGTATGAGTTTGCGTGATGTAGCATGTTGAGAATGTGCAAGACATTGTCTGTTGATTGTTCACCCAAGTCGGTCCAGACTGAAAAACTGTTGGACGGGTTGTCATTTAACCTGTACAGATATTTATAGGCCCAAGATGATGAATCCTATCGACTTTGGTATCCTGACTTTTCCTCTAAAGGCACCATATGGTTGACATTTTGGGTTTTTGGTTAAAAAGTTTTTACAATTTTTGGATAGATCGCAATTACATTTGGTACAGATATTCATGGTCCCCAAAAGATGAATCCCAATGACTTTGCTGATTGCCTGACTTTTTATTAAGCACCACCTAGTCAAAGTTTTCACTTATCCAGTGAAATAGCTACACATCTACTTGATGGATTGGTACAAAAGTTTGTCCCACTTTAAATTGTACCAACTTTGAATCCCTTAACTTTACATTGTAAGGCCATCTTTAGGTCAACATTTTAATTTGTCTACTTTTATTTATGAATAAATACCAGCAAAAATAACATTCCCATCATCCTCAGCTGTGCTTTGTCTTAAGTGCTAAGTAGCTAAATGTTAGCATGCTAATGCGCTGGGCTAATATGTTGACAGGTAAACAATATGTTGTAGATCGGTGTCTGTCTCCCTCTCCCTGCCGGTTTTCCTGTTCCCCTTTCCCTTGTGTGTGTGTTGTCTGTGTCTGTCTCCACCGGCTTCCATGTCACTCAAGAGGATCTAGGTCAAGGGGCGTGGCAACTCTCACCTGCTCTGCTCCAGCCAGCTGCAAATCATTCCAGTAATCAACCAACAGCCAGCTGCAGCTCATTCCAGTACTCAACCAACAGTTATCAACCCGGGCTGTTCACCTCTTCAGCGCCAGTTCGTTGCAACCATTCTCGTGATTCTGCCTCTGGACCCGCTGCTCATCAGCTTTCATCTGCCTCCTCGCTGCCTACTCACTGCCTACTCACCTCACCACTCCGCTCTCAACCAGCCATTCCACCCAGCTGTCATCTTCGCTGCCTGGCCACACACCCGCCTTCTGATCTCCGGCTTCAACCCTACCTGGAGCAGCTATCCTGGCCATCTCCCTCCTCCACTATCAAGCATCGTTTCTAATAAATACTGTAAACTGCTCATCTCTGTTTGTGTGGATCCGGTTGGCTACGAATACATGGAATCGCTTTTCATTATTATTAATGTAACCAAGGACGACCTTGGAATCGGTCCAAAAGTATTCCTGTAGATCTTAGATCTCCATTTCTCTCTTTAGCAGATCACTTGTCCTTGTGGCCATGACCGCAGCTGAGAGTTCCAGCCTTGGGATTGTTGTTCCCTTCGTCGGTGCAACCCTTGCCTTCCCCATAACAAGAGCGCAATGAACTTCTCCAGACTTCGAAACAACCCTAAGGTAAGAACACATTCCATAGCCAGAAACACTAGCATCGGAAAAATGGTGAAGTTCACACTGCTTAACTTCTTTGGCTGTCATTGGTATGTAGTGCCGGGGTATCTCTACCAAAGACAGATTATGGAGGTCTTGGAGCCATGCTTCCCAATGCGGCCTGAAGTCGTCAGGAAGTGGCTCATCCCATCCTACCTTGTCTTGGCACATCCTATGTAGAATTTGTTTACTTTTCAAAATGATAGGTGCCACAAATCCAAGAGGATAAAAAATTGAGGCCACTGTTGACAGCACTCCTCTTCTGGTAAAAAGATGCTCTTTTACCCTCACTCTGAAACTGGAATTTACCTGAGCTGATGCACCATTGGACCCCGAGAGCCTGTTCCATCTTGTGTTCACCCAAGGCCATGTCCAGGTCAACTGCAACTTCAGCAAGTTCTTGCTTTGGGATTGTGGCATGTTGGTAGTGAATTTGTGTAAGCGGAGCTTACCGGTGTTGCAGAGGTCTCTTGCCTCTCTAACAAGCTCGATAGCTTCTTCTTCACTGTCCAAACTTGTTAATCCATCGTCAACATAAAGGTTGCGCTGCATAAACCTCATTGTAGCTTCACTAAACTTGCCTTCTCCTTCTGCAGCCAGGTGCTCGAGCCCGAAGTTTGCGTATCCAGGTGACAATGCAGCACCAAACAAATAAACCTTCATGCGGAACACTGACGGTGGAGCTTCCATATTGCCTCTTTCCCACCACAGAAATCGGAGGTAGTCTTGGTCCCTTGGTGCAACATGAAATTGATGGAACATCCGCTCCACATCACACATGATTGCTACTTGTCCTTTGCGGAAACGACACAAGACCCCTACAAGGGTAATTGTAAGGTCTGGCCCGGTGAGTAGATGCTCATTCAGTGACTTATTCTGAAACTTAGCTGAGCAATCAAATACCACGCAAATCTTTCCTGGCTTTTGGGGATGGTAAACCCCATGGTGAGGGATATACCATGTGGTCTGATTGGTTACCTCTGTCTCTGGAACCTTTTCAGCATCACCTCTTGCTATAATGTCCTCCATAAAAGCCACATAATCCTTGTGATATTGATTATCTTTCTTAAGACGTTTTTCCAGACATCTGAGTCTATGTTCTGCACACACTTTGTTGTTTGGCAGACCTGGCCTCTCTTCCTTGAAAGGCAGTGGCATTTCATAATGCCCATTTGGCTTTTGCTTGATGCCTTCTTTCAGCTTTGCCAAGAACTTAATATCTTCTTGTGATATTAGAACTTCTTCACTGAACTTCTCAGTAAAATCTGACTCAAAGACCTTGAGTATATCTGCTGGAGTGATCATTTCCTTGACTTGAGTTCTATAAACGAAATGGACCTCAGACTTGAGCTTAGTAGAGGGCTTCGTAGCTGGCTGAACTTTCTTTATGATGATACGGTGGCTCACACCGATTTCATCCTCATGATCATAATCAACTTCAGTGCTGCTCCAACCCAACACAGACCTTTGTGCATATGGCTGGTTTTCATTGCCCGTGATGACATCTCTGGGAAGTAAGGCTTGTGGACAGTTATAGCCGATTAACAATCCTTCACAGTCGAGCTCAGGAGACATTTCATCTGCCAAATATTCTGAGGCCAGGGCTTTGCGGTTGTGCTTGTGGGTATATGCAATCTGTTTGCTGGTATGTAATCTCTGGTATAGGTTGTTGGGAGTTTGATTTTAGTGTCAGAGCCAATGCCTCTTACCTGTAGTCCTTGCACCCCTTGGCTATTCACCACTTTTGTTTTTGATGATGTTGTGGACACTACGTTTTACTGGCTCTTTCTTGGCACCCAATGTTGCAGCTGCATCCTTCAGGATGAATGTTGTGTCGCTCTGACTATCAAGTAAAGCATACACTAAAACTTCCTTGTCTGGTTCCATTGTCGTGAATACATAGACTGGAACAATAGATGAAGTATGAGTGCTGCTCTTCTCTTGAACAACTCTGTTAGAGGTAGCTTGCTGTATTTCAATTGATTCAGACTGTTGGTTCTTGTCTCCTTTGTTTTCATTTGACCTTTCTTGTTTTATTCTTTCTCCTTGTTCTTGGTCTTTCTTCCCATGATCTTGATGTAGGCAAGTGGGGTGATATTTTCCACATAAGTCACACACACTCCTGGATTTGCAAGCTCTGGAGTTATGGTCGATTCTAAGGCAGCCAAAACATAATTTCTCCAGTTGTACAAACTTTCTTCAACTGTTTTTTTTTCTTGCGACACCTATGGAGAGTATGGGCTTTCTTTTTGCAAAACATGCATGTGATGCTTGTCTTCTCACTTGTATTAGTGGTGAAAGTCTAGCACTAAAGTTTTGATTTTGTTGATACTTAGACTGTTCTCGTTCTGTTGGCTTTGATCTTTCTTGGTCAGTTGGCTTCACTGCATATAATGTGATGGGGTTGCATGCAATTCGAGCCTCCATATTGAGAAATTTCACTAAGTATCTAAAGTCAGGGAACATTTTATGTCCATCTTGATAAATCGTGGCTTCTCTATTCCAGCATGAGCTCAACCAATCCGGGAGCTTGACAGTAATCTTTTTGTTTTCCACACAGTCGTTGATTTTGTAGACCTTGGACATATGGCATAGCTGATTCCACACTGCTAAGGAAATCAACAAATTCACAAAGATTTTTGCTGTCCTTGGGGCCAATTTTATGCATGTATCTTGTCACGTAATGACTTGGCAACTATGAATGGATTACCAAATCTGTCTTCAAGTATGTCCCAGGCAGCATGATAAGCTGTTTCTGTTCCTACAAGGAAATGGCCTTCAATAGCTCTCTTGGCTGAGCAACCAACATACTTGTGTAGAAAGAAGAGCTTTTCTTGAGTTAGCAGGTTCTTGTGATCAGAGTAAAGAAGGAAAGCTTCCAATCATTGTACTTGAGAGGATCTCCTTTGAAAACTTCAGGTTCTGGGATTGGAACTCGATTAGCTGTGATTGCTTCAGCAAGAGTTCTCACAAGGTCATTGGAAGCTTCATGAGAGGTTAAAAAGGCTTGAGTGGCCGGAGCAAGTGGTTGAGGCTTGTTGCATGAGTGGAAGTGCAGTTGGGTGATGACTTGACTTACAGGGGCTTGAGAAAATGTGGCTGGCTGTGGAACAGAACGTGAGATGTACATGGAGGGATGTGGGAGAGGGTTTGTAGTGGCTGTGACCTCATGTGGGTGATGGACTTGACTGGGCTTGGCTTGTTGCGCAGGAAGAGCTTGGCAGACTGGTGCTTGATAGGAGGGGAAAAATGGATCCATTAAAGGGTTAAGTGCAAGTGGTAGATCAACAGATTCTGAATAAACCTGCAGTCTTGCTTGAGCTACAACATGCCTTTTAAGTTTTTCTAGCCGTTCTCTTCTTTTCCCTTCCAGCTTCATTTTTCTATCAGCACTTTCTGCTATGAACTGAGCTCTCTTTTTAGCACTCTCTGCTTCAATTTCCCTTTCTTTAGCTTCTCTTTCAGCCTTCAAGATTTGATCTTCCACCTCAAGTCTTTGAATTTCTACCTTCTGCTGATGTTGTGCATTTATCTTTTTCACCTCTTGTGTAGCCACGACTTCAGCTGCCGCTTGTTTTGCATTCAAGGACAGGATGGAAGAGTTTCTGGATACTTTGGAAGAAGCCTTTGACTTAGCGGTTTGAGCTGAGGAAACACTAGACACTGTGCTGTCAAACACTGACTTAGCATCAGGCCAAGATATGTTTTTCGAATCATCACCACTGCGGAAATGTTGAACATTTGTATTTGCAATCCTAGTGAATGCCTGGCATGTGTCATTCATTCTCCGATTGTCAGGTTCAGGACTTGAAATGGCCCTTATTTTGAGGTAAGTACTGTCAATTACAACTTGGATGGTATTGATTGCATTTACAATCCCATCAATCAGATCATCAGCATCATTATTCTTAATGGACCGTTTTAAGCCACTGATGTGATACTTCCATCTTCTGTACATCTTTACAAAACTCACATTTAGAGTCTTCAATTGGTCATCTAACAGAGCTTTTCCTTTTTCAGTGAGCTTTTGTGTGCGTCCAGTTTTCCTACTTCCAGGAGGCAGTTGTGTGTCATCAGCACCAACCTGAGATTGTGTGTCCTGCACTGTATCTTCAACTTGCTCATCAACGTCAGCTTGTTGTGATAGGGTAATCTGCTCTGCGTCACTATCTTCTTGAAGGTCTCCATGAGTGACCTCTTCAGTTGGGAGAAAAATGGTTTCCTTTGTGTGTGACATAATAAATGTAGAGTTTTAAATGTGTTGAAATTTAAATAAAATGTATTCTGTTCTCTAATGTGTGCAATTATGAAATAACATGAAATGTTGAAAATGAAATGTAAATATAAATCTCTTTGATTACCTTAGCTTAACCTTTGAATAATGCACATCATAATACTACAGTATCATAATACCACACTTCAATAAATGAGTAAATAAATAAAAAGGCAATTAACAAAGTGTAAAAACTCTTGGCACAGTCTAAATATGAAAACTCACTTGTATGAACAATACTTTGATATTAACTTAAAACATCTTAGATTCTACTGGGAGAATGGTTAATTTACTTATCTACTTAGTTTCTTTGATTTTTACTAGATAATCAATTGCAGGAAAAAATGTCCACTGCTGCTTTAAGGAAAAACACAAATGAAATGTCCGTGTGCTAGAAACTTAACGGCAGCTAACGAGTACTTGTGCTACTTTCAAGACTCTCCTCGACGTGCTTGCTTGTGTAGCCTTGTCCGCTTGCCCCTTGGATTCACACGAACAGTTCACACGATGGCCTCTTTTTTACCGCATGTGGCCTGCAGCTAGTCCGTTTTCGTCCACTCGGAGTCTTCACCGATGCAGAAGTGTTCTACTATGCCGCCCATCGATTGGATGCGAGACTCCGATTCCTTTTACAGTTGTTTATTAACACCGTAGAACTAAAAGTTCAGGTAGACAAAATAAAAGACAACATCAAATATTGGAATCATTACATAAATAGCATGGCTTAGCACTGTAGCTAATGCTGATAAAGAATACAGAGAAATACTGACCACTTTAGCCTGCTTCTCAACCAACGGCAGAGTCATTCCCCAGTGGCAATCTTCACAGTCAAGAAATATGATTCTTCAACTTGCACACAGTTGTAGCAAACACCACGAAGCATGGAGTAATATTAAAAATTAAAATAAAGAAACAAACTAGCAGGTAACATCGCAGCTACAGGTGCGTCTTGGTCTCTGTGTGTAGCTTACGCAGCTAACAGGCGCTACTCACTACTACACAGACTATCTGCTAATATGTTAGGATATTTTCATAGAATTATTAACACTCGGATTCCAAAATTTCTTTATGACAATATAATTTACTATTCAGATATGCACTCACATTACACAAGAGGGGCGAATAGTCGACAGATTTCTTTACCCCTACCTAAATCTGACTCTATGAAGAGGACCGTGTTTTATAGGTCAATTGTGTTTTGAAACAATCTTCCAGTTGGGGTTCGGGATATCAAGGGAAAAACTGGTTTTAAAAAAAGACTAAGACTATATTTGTTTTCAACATCATAATATTGTCTGGATTGGCTGAGAGTTGTTGTATAACGTGCTATGTTGTTTTGTATTATTTTACTATTATTCTAATCAGTACTTTTTGTATTGTATTTGTAATGTATTAATATATGATATTTTTGTGAGTAATTGTGATTGTAATTACTCACATATACGTTTTGTATGTATTGTTTGGACCCCAGGAAGACTAGCTGTCGTCTCGGCGGCGGCTAATGGGGATCCTTTTAAATAAACAAATAAAAAAAAAAACAGGCGCTACTTCCGTTTTTTTACTCATGTCAAAATAAAGGTACATATTTCAAAATAAATTCAAAACAACGGCTGCATTTACAGCCTGGTTTTTCTTTACCTTGCTACAGTTTCTGATTAATAATGTTTCCATCTCTACCCAGAATCTAGAATTGAGGTTATGTAAACTTAACTGGTCCAATGTGTGTTGGATATTTGGGACACTGAAGAACTAAATTGATATTGATGATCTCATCTAAGTTTCATGGCAAAAGAAGTTTTCCCAAGGTCTTTTTTCCCATGGTGTTATGAACAGCCAAGGAAGCAAATCAATTGTAAACTGTGGTGCCTCACTTTCACATGACACTGACTGGATGCTCAGTGCTGGCACATTACAGTTGGTGGCTGCCCAATCGAAAACTCAAATTCAAATTAGTGTTGTCATTGGTGGCAGCACCTTGTTTTGTCTGTTGGCATACTTGAATGCAAATCTGATTCAAATGACGTCCATTTAGGATCTTGTTACTGCGGCTGAACACACATGATTACAGAGGTGAGGATGTGCAGCTAAAGCTAATTTGATGACAGGTCATTATGCTTAAAATAATGCATCATCACAAAACTCTCAGCTGGGGGGGTTCTTATGAAGCAAATCATAAAGTTGTGTATTTCCAAACCTTTTCAACAGGTTAAAACACAGTTTAATGAACTGGAAGTGAGCCACAAGTTAATACACTGCAATGAATTGGAAAATAATTCCTGTACAGCCAAAAACCCTTTAGTAGGAAGGGATGTTTGGCAATGAATCTCACTTGCCCATGTCATCTCCTGCTGCCCCTTTAAGAGGTACTGTAATACCCCACTGTCTCATTACCTGCAGTGCTTAAGGGTGAAGAGGATGTGGTCTGCTTAGCCAGGATTTACTAATGTTTTCCCCCCAACACAATGTGCAAATTCCAGCTGTGAGCAAAGACACGCAAGTTCATGTACTTCTAAATGTGCATACACAGACACACACAAGTAGTCCAAGACAACCGGTCAGGCACTACATGTCAAACAGTAACCTCAGAGTTACATGTGGAGGAGGTTAGGTGAAAAAGACAAACATAATTAAAAAAAGATAAGAACCAAAGATAGACGGAGAGAAAAAGAGGGAAGTAGACATGCCACCATGCCCTGACCTATAAAGTCTTATCACAAGTACAGTACATTATTAATCAACTGTGAATGTGTGTTTATGAGTGTGTGTGAGTGAGTGTGCGGGCAGCCATTAGATGCTCTACCTTTGCATTAGGTATGGTCATGGTGGGGTCAGCCAGCAGTGTGTGGGCAGACACGGGGATATAACTTACATACCCACATGTGGGGCAGTTACATTGTGAACAGTTGGATTTACTCTGTGAGTCAGGGTGTCACAGGGCATTTCCTGGCTTTTATTCAGCTGAACTGCAAGTGGGAAAAATAAACAAGACACATGAAGTCGTTAAAAAAAAAAAAAAGGTGGGTGAGAGGGCAAGAGAAAGGAGACTAAAGCAGGAGTGTAGGATGTGAAAAATGGGACAAAGAAATGAGGAGTGTGGTGTGGGAAAGAATGGGGGGGGGAAGATATGATTAGTGCTTAGTCTCTTTTGTAGCTTGTCCAGGCCGTCTTCTTATCTGGGTCGGTGCCACATTCCAGCCAAATACAGCACTATGTCTCCTCGCTCTGTCTCTGAGATGCTGCTAATGTAGCCATTATCTCTGTGATTTGGTGATAGGGGATGTCCAGAAACTCTCTTTCCAGTTAATTACAGGCTGGCTAGCCTCACCCAGGTCAGTGGAACGATGCTGAAGAAAGTGAGTTTGTAACTAATCCAGTCCAGATAAATGTTCAGTTCAAGTATGAAAAAGCAAGTCACAGACATTGCAGTTTTTACATGATAGCAACTAATCGCAATAAACTCCCTAAATATGAATGATTAGCAGCAATTTGTATGAGTTACTGGAAATGGTATCAAATTTTGAAAAAAGTCAGATATGCCAAATGGGAAATTTGGAAATAACCAAGAAGTGGAAGCTAAGTGGGAATTATGGGCTCCATGCAGGATAGTGATTACATTCGAGAGCTCATCACTCATTCCCAGGAGGTGAAATGTAGCCATGGGCAGAAGACTAGCTTGACCCGCAGTCGTCTGAAAAAGTGCCTGAGTGAGAATGTCTGGTTTGATACTCGGGAAGGAGGAAGAAGGAAGCAAAGATAGAAACAGAGTCAAACAAATCATCTATTGTGTAAAAATGATTAATGAGAAACTGTGAGAGAGAGAGAATGAGAGACAGAGAGATAATGGACTGGGATGGGCTCTAATAAGTCTGCAGGTAGAGCTGATGCTATCTCACTGGCAAGCATTTTCCTCACCACTGTGGACAGTTAATCACTTACACTGACTCTGCCCTAGGGGGCATTTCACAAATGCTAAACCTTTAACTTTACACTATACAGTCCAGAACATTAACAGTTTGAGACCTTAGAAAACAAATTTAAGCTTTTGTAAAAAATGTTTTCTAAATTCTATTCAGGGTACATTGTCAGTGAAATTATTAGAGAAAATAAAGCCTCAAATGGCTAAAATGAACCTATAATCTTTTAAACCAAAAAGCAAACCAAGGATTTTGAAAATCAGATATGCTGTTGATGATTATTTAATTATCATGAGAAGTTTCGTTTGTTCATCTTTTATTTTTTTCAAACTAACAAGCTTGTTAATCATCAGCACATTGGCTGAGTTTTCCTGGTCACTCATCAGTAGGAAGTGGATGGACTTCCGCTGACTACTGATGGTGTTGCTTGCAGTGGGAACAACCAAGAGGGGGAAGATCTAGCATTGTATAGAGATTACCGTAGTAGTCTCACAGGGGTTCATCCCGCCATAGGAATCTGGCTCCAAACCCGTTTTCATTGTAACACATAAGTGAATAAGGACACAGTTGGGTGACCAACATATGTGTTTTTTCAAGAAATATGGCTTGCAGGAAAGAGTTGTGAAAATGCTTTTCACATCAGCCCATACCTCCTGCTGGTTTTCAGAGTAAGTGTGGAAAGGCTCATTGCAGACCGCTTAGGAGGGCAATATTTCTTCCTTTCAGTCGGCTGTGAATGCTAAACTTCTGCCCAGAAAATTAATTAAAAAGGAGGGAGAGAATAAAAGGGAGGGATGTGGATAAAGACAAGAAACTTTATAGCAAGAGATGAGGTAGAAAAAAACTGAGATGTGAGGAAGAATAGTTAGAAATGTAAGAAACAAGACTGACAGGAGGATGTGGTTTTTATAAGACAGAGTAGTAAAAGTAAGCTGGATACTGACAGCACTTTAAATCAATAAAGATATGTTTGCACAGAGGAATGAGGATGACACTGCTGAGGACACTAACCTGGTGGATCATGAAGGTGAAGAGCTGACTGATGTCAGATCAGAGTTAAAACGGGACACTTTGCTATCTTGCACGATTCGGGTAACTAAAGTTTTACTTTGCACGATGGATCATTTGGTTTGGTTTAATTTTCTAACTACAAGTCATCGAATGCATCAACAAAGGCCAAGAGGCACAGGAAATCTTTGGTATGGGAATTAATGAGCCGGAAAGACACAGAACCATAAACATCGCAGGCTCCTACAGAATGACAGTGGTACAACAGAAAAACCTCATCGGATTCATGCAACATGGCAGTAGACATGTAGCAGGCCTACAGTGTCAGCTGCGCCTTTCCTATATGTTGTTTTATAGCTTCACCATTCATCTTCCCATTCATACAACTATGCACTGCTATTGGTCTATGTCATAAATCTGAACACAAAGTGTGTGTGCACGCACTAATGTGTGTGTTTGCATCTCTGGTTTAAGTTACAAAACAGGAACGATATGACTAAACATGTTTCCTCTTATCCTCCAGTCACATTATCCCTATCAATCTGTTACCTAGCAACAACTTCACTAATAAAGAGTGTTATGCTTATTTGTCTGTTCAAACACCGTTTTGTTTTAATGACCCCAAGGCCCATAATTGTTTTAAGATGCTCTTGTGCTTTGTAGCCATCTTGAGAAGCTTAACAATGAATACCCTGCAAGCTTTAAGGAGCATAGAGGGATTTGGGAAATGGGAATGGAGGAATTTTAGAAGAATTAGAGAGCAACCAAATAAACTGCTACAGAATAGATTTACTGGTGAAAGAGAGATATACAGTCATTAAAAAATCTTGCAAAATAGCAACACCTAAAATACCTACCGTTAAGTACTTGGCTGGCAAACTCTTTTACAGAGTAAATCATGTGAAGCAGCTCTGATCAAAATATTTATATAAACAATAGATCACATACCTACATGAACATTAAAAGGGTGGTGATGTACCCATAGCAAATTATAGAGAGCCTCACACGCAGCTGTTGTGTTTACTGTTACTAGTTGACATGAACCAGGAGGAGTTCAGTGAACGCTACACATCCAGGTCAGTTTAAAAGGTCCCATGGCATGAAATGAGGTT
>NC_041353.1:14256270-14396270 GCF_004354835.1 Perca flavescens | reverse complement strand
GCCAGGTTACCAACCTAGCACTAAACCTGCAGAAAATAGTTCCTTCTCAGGTTTCTTATATTTAGCTAACACTTTGCACTATTTTATGACACTTTATTAAGCATTTCTAACTTATTCTTTAATTTTTCACTTTAATGTTAAGAGATAATTGTTAAGTGTTCATTGTGATTTTAGACCTGTTTACATTTGAATTATTTGAGTGTTTTCCATGGTTGTGTTGACATTTCTGCTTTTATAACTGAGGGGATTATAATCAGAGCAGGGTTAAGTTTAAAATAAAAATGTTTAAATTTAATATATTTCTCTCCTGGTCCTTATTTTAAATAGGTCATAAAAAATATCAATAATTATCGATATCTACCGATATGAAAAACTTATATCGTGATACAGTTTTCAACCATATCGCCCAACCCTAGTTCTAAGTACTCTACAGCTGGTAAACACACAAAGTTGTTATGTTTGCTGCATGTTTTGAAATGCAAAGGTCTTTCATATCACACATACTTATTTTGGGATGGCTTACAGATGTGGAAAATCTGGGGGCAAAGTTAAATTGGGTAACATTTCCAATCTGTTAAATTCAGGTTCTAACATGGTTAGGTTCCAGCAGTGGTGGAAGAACAGTGTTTTCCTTTTTTTTTTTTTTTTTTTAAGCAGTGGGGGCAGGTCTGTCCAAACAACAACAACCCCAGACGTCCCGGTTTTGAGTTGCGTGTCCCGAGTCCCAACAAAAGCCTGTTGGGACGCTAAAATGTCCCGGTTTACACCAACCACTATGAAATAATAAAGTGTAAACATTGTTGCAATGCCCCTTCTTATCTGTCTCGTTTTACCGGTTAGCCTGGCTGCGTGGCGTGAATTTAGCTGACAATTTCACAGTAGGCTTTCAGCCACCAAATTGATTCTTGAGCAAATTCACTCCTCTAACAAATATACGGAATGAATGATTCCAAGAGGGAAGCTATCTCCTCTATCAAATGAGATTACATTTATGTGTGTGTGTGTTGTTGTTGGTTAGAATAACGCTGGTAACACTTTAAGGGTACATGAATTATCATGAATTCATGCATGAATTAATTGTATTGTATTTGATGTATGTATTATAATGCATTATGTAATTCATGATTTATGTATTACTGCATTCCTTAATATCCCATGAATCATCATCATTATGAATTATGATTTATTAAGCATGATTATTTAGTTTTCTGCAAAATAATGTGGTCATCACTGCGCAAATTCTGATTTGAACACAACTTGTGCATAATGATGTACCCACCTTACCTAATGCTTTAGTTGATGTGTTGTTCATGCATGAGGTCATGAATGAGAGGCTATAAACTTGAATTAATTCATGCATGAATTCATAATTCATGTACCATTACCATAACGTGTTACCATAACTTTAGTTCAAGCCTGTGGCAGCAGTTCCAAGTAATTTGTTTAGTGCCATGCAATGAAAAATACCTTTTCACAAACTTTTTCACAAGTTCAGTGGGTGCATTTTCCAAAAGAATGCTTTAATTCTGAAAAATAAAGTTGGTCCCACACAAAACTCACTCAATGTCTTCTGACTCTATGTAGGCTACATACCAAGAAAATTCATGAATATTAACTGAGATACCCCATTATGTTGTGAGCAGTAGGCCTGCGTGTTGTTGGCAAAATTGTGTCTAATGTCTGTGTCTATGTCTGACCTGGGCTGGAAAATGTTCATGAACGTTAAAAAGCGTGTGCATGCACGAGCACTATGGTCACGCGCAAAGTGTCCCGGTTTTAGTTCCGGGAAATCTGGTCACCCTACTCATAATGCTGAGTGGATACAGTGTTGTATTAAGCTATTCTATTATTGAATCATTATTATTGATGTGTTGATATGTAAGGGGTATTTTAATGATGTAGTTGGTCAAGGTGCAATTTGTTTTAACTGCTTCATATACATTTGGTATATTGGCATATTACATTAAGAGAATTAACAGATGTCTGTTAGCATTTCCATTGCTTTTATTATATTGAAATGTGGGGCTCCAATAATGCCATATGTAACCATTGTTTTATCCTCTTCTCTTAAATGTTTAAATAACAGTAATGCAGCAGGTACTGTGTGAAGTTGTAGTGCAGCTGCATGTAATGTACACACACACAGAAAAGCTTAGTTGTTGCAGGTAACAGATAGCCATTAGGTGTAAATCCATATGCCAACAGAGCAAACAATACATAAGAAAACGGAGCAAAGATGAGACATGAGAAGCCTCTGTAATTCTTATATATTAAAAAATAAAAACTAAGCTCAGGCTCAGAAATAAACAAGCATTTTATATTTTAGAACTACATCCATCAGACAGTGGTGATTCATTAAGTGTAGTCCTTGGCTCATGTGGGGTGTTGTTGCAGGTTACAGGAGTGTGCTGGTAGGACCGTGTGGTGCAGCAGGCCACTCTTGGCGGCATGGTGAAGGTCCAGAAGTCAACTAGGAGGAAGAGCTCTCACTGTCTGCGCAGACTGGAGGTACTAGAAAAAAAGATAATGCCTAGATGTTATTGTCCAGTTTCACTCCCTTCACTGTAAGATTGTGGAAAACGCACTTGCTCTATGTTAATCCGTAACTCGACCCCCACCTGATCAAGTCATTTGAACAGTTAGGATCATGTAATGGTCAGATTTTACTCTCTGTGTGTCAGTGGAGATGAACTCCAATTTGATGCCGACGGGTGCACAGTATATCCCACTTAATACATGTGGAATAATTGAGAAGGCACCATCTGAGTGTTTCTTTCCTATTTTACCAGACACTGTGCTCTCAATTAGCACATGAAACAACCCAACTTTACCCACTTTCACTTTAGTCACACTAGGTAAAGTAACAGATGAAATCATGCTCGTTGTTTTATTGAGCAGTAAGTGGAAATGAATGGCTGGTCCGCCTACTCTAATCAGTACCCTTCTCATGCTTCATGCTCACCACTTCGCAATAAAAAATGAGGCACGAATAGTTGGTTGACTGATTGACTGACTGATCAATGCATATGCTATCTGAATGGTGGCACTCCCTGATGCTTCCTTTTACATGCACTGGACAGTCAAAATGTGTAATGTTTCTTTTCTTGCCATAGTAATAAAGACATTTTAGATTTTAATGAAGTAGGTACCTTTCCCCCACCCCCCATCTTTTCCCCAAGAGCATGATCCACTGGTTGAGATAGAAAGTGTTTGTGTTCATCGGCTGTAATGATTTGTTTGTGTTGTATTGTACATATGGGTTTGCTGAGCATGTGTAACAAACTGTTAAGCTATTTTATGGTCATTAGATTATGCCATGGAATGCACAGTGTATTTGTGTCCAAGTGGCCCACTTGTCCGGTGGTGATGTGCTGTAATGTGCCTGAACGGTGGAGTCATTTATTTCTCTTCAAGGGCGCGGGGATGCGAGGAGTGAGAGAGACAGACACAGGCACAGAGAGAAAATTAGGATAAATTGGTGGGTGGAAGAGGAGAAAAGATTGGGGACTTCAGAGAGAGAGGAGGTCTGGTCAAGAGACACAGCTACACACACACACACACACTAACCCACAACACACTCACAAAGACAGATGTATGTGCGCACGCTGAAGTTGGTGTGGAGTCACTTATCTGCTGAAGGGCTGCTTTGTGTGACAAGGTTAATGTCCCTACACAATCTCTGGGTGCTCTGGAGACATGAAATCACACACACACACACACACACACACACACACACACACACACACACACACACATTCATTCTCTCTGTCACCTGCTGTGACCCCTCATTTATCCCAATGTTTTTTCAGCAAGGGGTGGCGACTAACTGTATTTAGGAGATTTTGTGTGAGTGTGTTTTATGTATCAGTCATTACAACTATATTGTTAGTGTATCTTTCTTAAAGCCACTATGTATTGAATTTGAACATTTCTGACTTTGGCGCCTTCCAGTGGTAGTATTCAGAAAGCATTTACTGTGGCAGACAGCAAGTCTGCTGCTTCCCTCCCCACTCACAGATTTGACCCAGGGACACTGAGATTATTTGATTGAAAGCAACACATAGACTGCACCACATTTCACATGTTTGTGTCTTATTATTCTACAAAAGAAATGCTATGACATAACAATCGTCCTTTTTACCCTTTTATTTGTGTCCTCCTTTTTCTGTAGCTCATGTTTTCATGTCTGGTTTTGGTCCCACAGAGTGGTGGTCAGACAGTGATGGAGGAAGGCCAGCTCCTTTCAGACAGCCAGCATCCACAACAGGAGGAGCCCCGAAGAGCAGACCAGTCCTCTGATCAAGCCCAGCTCCAGACCTCTGCTCCAGATGAGACCGTGTCGGAAACTCCGATGGATGACCAGGAGAAGAGCGACTCTGAGGCCCAGCTCCAGGCAAAGCCTCTGTGGAAGCCCATTCCCCCTCTGATGCCTGAGTCCCACAGTAGCGCCACCACTGGGACCAGGGACCAAATCTGCCAGACTGAGGAGTGGCTTCAGCAGACCAGCGCCGGCAGCCACAGTCATAACACAGGTGGGTCAGGTTTTCTTCCCACTACACTTCCTGCTGCTTTGATTCATCCACCTACAGGCTAAAACTGTCTGTGAGCCTCCTGTGTAGCTTCACTGCCAGAGCATGGTTGGCTGTGTGATCCAAATTAGATCAAATGGTAGATGAAATGGAAACCAAAAGAGGTTTTGCATTTAGTGTGCGTTGCTGTTTTTTTTGTATTTGTTTTTTTAAACTTTCAGAGTGGAAAAAGTAATCTTATCTCTGCCATAATTTGGGAAAGCTTAAATATTAAAATATATAAATATAAAATAAGCACAGCCTGAGCAGTATGAAAATATAGAACATAACATTTGTATTCTTAATAAAATTAAATTCTCAAAATCTATTGCTTGTATTGAATTTATATATTGCTATCCGAGGTGTAACCACTTCATCTACAGAATGTTTGCTGCCTCGAAATTAGGCCACACTGATCTGTCTCTCTCAGGTTGATCTCGCCTGAAACTAAAGGCAGCCTGCACTGCCATGTGTTTCATGACCCTAAAGCCAAGCTAACTTATTGATATTGTATTATAAAATAACTTTGTTTGTTACTGAAACAAAATTAAGCTGCATTTATGATGTACTGTTTTCTACTGAATGCTGACATGTTTGTTTCTTTAAATCCTTCCTTCATTTTGGCTTGGCTGCCCATGTTCCTCTCTGCGTTTCTTTCACCGTAGCTTTACTTTAAAAATGGATGTAGACTAGGGCTGGGCGATAAAACGATAACGATATGTATCGCGATAGACACATAATCAATATCAATAGAAAATGCGGTCGATAAAACGTTCGATAACTTGTTTTTCTTCATCAGAAGAAACCAGAGGTTGTGAATCAAGTTTGGTTGCATGAACAAAGGCCCTCACTCTCTGGCAACCTAGCAACGTGGGGAGTGACACTCTAACATCCAATCATGTAACAGTATCATGTTTGGTTGCGCCACATCGCTGTCTTGTGTTCTTCAATAACAGAACCGGCGTGGAGTGGAAAGTGAGTGCCGCAGCGAGCGAGGAAATCGTTGATAAAACAGGAAAAGTCAGTATCGCAGTTTTGGGGATTTTATAAGTCTGACCGTAGTCAGACCAATGTCGTCAGACCAACACTGGTAATACCATAAACTTGTTTTACCACTTTAGCCGCGCTCACACTTTGGAGCACAGCCGTATTCGCCATCAACGTCCAACAACATCTGCAGCTGCAACACGGCACAAGCAGCAGACCACCATGGAGAGGTACTCTGCATCAGCGCCTTACTAAACACTACAAAGAAATAACGAAGGCAGACATGCTGAGCGCTGTCCAGAAGCCAGGTTACCAACCTAGCACTAAACCTGCAGAAAATAGTTCCTTCTCAGGTTTCTTATATTTAGCTAACACTTTGCACTATTTTATGACACTTTATTAAGCACTTCTTACTTATTCTTTAATTTTGCACCTTAATGTTAAGAGATAATTGTTAAGTGTTCATTGTGATTTTAGACCTGTTTACATTTGAATTATTTGAGTGTTTTCCATGGTTGTGTTGACAATTCTGCTTTTATAACTGAGGGGATTATAATCAGAGCAGGGTTAAGTTTAAAATAAAAATGTTTAAATTTAATATATTTTTCTCCTGGTCCTTATTTTAAATAGGTCATAAAAAAATATCAATAATTATCGATATCGACCGATATGAAAAACTTATATCGTGATACAGTTTTCAACCATATCGCCCAGCCCTAATGTAGACATCTTGATTCAGATGTAAATCCAGCTACTGTGAGTTAATTTCTAACAGTGCTGCTAAGGAAAGTGCCACTCGTAGTAAAAGGAAGCTGTTTGTGTCGACTGACTTTTCTCATTGGTTGATCTTTGACCCTCTCGCAGAGGGGGATGTGGAGGTCGGCCAGTCGCTGACCTGCCCCACTGGGATTATAGCAGTTTGCCTGGGAGATGTGTGGGGGGATGGGGATTGGCAAAACACATTCTGTCACACATTAATACATAATCTCCATCTCTCTCTCTGTCAAACCCGCTCACACAGTTGTCATTCACATTTCTAGCTCTCTTTCTGTCTATGTCTTTCTGGGTGTGTCAGTCTGTCTGCTGGTCTTTTTGCCTTCTGTCTTTCCTTCATTCTGTTTCTCACACACACACACACACACACACACACACACACACACACACACACACACGTGTTCAAGCATATGTTGGGCCAACGAGGCTTTAAACTTGCGAGGTGTCTGCTTCTAGTCTTGTTATCTGACCAGAAGTAACTTCATCTTGGATAGAACAAAACTGAAACAAAGTTAAAGACAAAAATCATTGAATATATATGTTGACGTGAATTAACAAAGCACAGCTTTGTTCTTTGATGACAATAGTGCATCTTTGCTAAACATAAATTGTAGTTTGCAGGCTGTAGGCTGTTGAAGTGTGTGCTTCAAAACCAAACAAACATTTGTCATCGTTGGAAAAATTGACAATGTTTTAATTGGACCTTTGTCCTAGTTAGCACTGTTACAAAATGCTCCTTTTGTTGCTGCAGAAATTATGTTCATTCTGTCACCTTCTTTCACACCGATATAAAGTGAGAAATTAGACTTAAGCATTTGAGGTGATTACAAGGTATGTTGTGGCCTTTGTCCATGTAATTGGTCTGCTCTTGTGGCTGTTTACTTTGTTTGTATGCCAATCGCCATGAAAAGTCAACAACATAGTATTGATGTAAAAGTTAAGTTGCTGAATTAAAAAGAAAAACGGAGCCACAGTCTGCTTGTATTAATAATGCAGGAACCATGGCCTCACTCCTGCTATTTTATTTTTAATGATTTAAAGGTCCAATATGTAATATTTGTACTGTAATAAATCCAAAAACGACACAAATGCCTCATAAGATATTAAGGAAACATGTTAAACTGAAACATTTTTTCTGACAACAATGCTAATGTCAGTATTTTTTATTTTTTAATTTTACATTCCGTGACGGAATTTATGTTTATGTTTTGGTCTGTGTGTTGTTATCAACGGCCCAGTTTGACAGCCAGGCCGGGTTGCCAGATATACCTGTAAAAACGTAAACCCAGCGCGCTACAGCTGTAACGGTAGTACAGCCATGAAAGCAGCAAACAAACGAACAGGATCAACGGAGATAGATTCTATCTGATGTAAAAAAAAAAAAAATGAAAACAGCATGTTTCTAACAGTTGCGTGACCAGAGACGTAACAACCCCCTGGTAAATATTGGAGATGTATTTGAAAGATGGAGACAGCTTAGATCCCAAAAGGACGCAGAGTTGGCTTATTTCCTCCTGAATAGGTAAACATTAGCTTCAGGCTAATTTATCACAGCTACTAGGGATGGGCATTTTTTGTCATTTCAACATTTGTGTACTCACATTGAATTATATAGCTAGAGTACCCGAGTTGGTTACTCGCAAAAACAATTGAGACACAGCCAGTAAAGTGATCCCGACTGGTCCTGGCTAACGCCGCGATGCTAACCCTGCTAACTGCTAGCTAACGTTACCGGGAGGACCAGGCAAGCGGGCCATGGCTGTTTACAACGTGTAGTTCAGAACTTCAGCGGCTGGAGCCGACAACGATGAGTTATTTTAAGCCACGAGAGGGGGGCTGTAAATCGGAAAGAAGGGACTGTGAGTTTTCAGTGTGTTTAGCGATTGTTGCTGTAATTCTAAGCCAATGAAGTGTGTTCAGTCGGCAAGGTAGTGGTATTTTTAGCGTTTCGTATTGTAATTCTAAGCCGAGGAAGTGTGCCTGACTGGCGTGTGGAGAGGACAGTGAGGTTGTTGTGTTTTTAGCGGTTCATACTGTAATTTTAAGCCGAAAAAGTGTCTGTCAGTTGGATACAGAGCTCCGCGTGAGCACGGGCTTTTATGACTGTCAATATAGCCAGCATCTACCGTTAGCTACTCCGCTGTGATGTGGATTAATGTCTGGCTATGTGAGAAAAGCGTCTAGCAACGTTGTTGTGAATGCTGCGGTCTCAGCCTGGCAACCTCCGTGAACTTCGAGTCTGGGCAGGAGGGGGCGGGGGAGACGACTCTCCAGTATTTTGAATTGGTAGTGCAGTAACTATTTTTACCGCTAGCTGCCAGTATTACATACAATATTACATATTGCACCTTTAAGGTAAAATTAAATAGTTTGGCACTTAGATCAATAAGTACAAAAAAAACACCCTTAAGGTTATTTGGTACATTATTTTTGGTGTTTCTCTGTTCCAGACAGAAATGTGTGTTTGTAGTTTTTTATAGAAAAGTAGAATGAATTTGTTTTATGCAGTGATTTAGTCAAGATTGAAGATTTAACAGAAGACAAGCCAACCTGTTTTTTGTTTGAAAAATACACGTCACACTGATTTTGAAATAAATCTTTGATCTAAATTGCATATATTGCTCATACTGAGTATCATGCCGAATTGCACATATTTTTTTTTTTAGACATTTACCCGATGCTGTTCTTGACTAGTATTGATTGCAGTGAGTGCAATAGTGGGGTATTTTAAAATTCATTGATCTACAATTAACCAGAAATGTGCAGGGTGAAATGTGATTTCCTCACTGCCCTTACAGTATTATTGTGGCAATCGAATGATTACAGTTGAAGATGGCATGAAAGCAAGTCTGTTAATTAGATAAAACAATAAACCTGTGGGGCGCCTGATTACCCATGTACAGTGGCTCAGTCCTTCCAACCTGCAGCCCTTTGCTGCATGTCATTACCCCTCTCTCTCCCACTTTCCGGACTTAATCTGTCCTATAAATAAAATAAAAATCTTTCAAAAAACAATAAACACGTACCAGCATCAGGGCCACTGTTCACCATCTGACCTTGCATTCCCTGGTGATTGAGGTCCAGCAGAAGCAAAGCATTTTCCAATACATAGCAATACATTTCCTCCCAGTCATGTCCCTGTTTGGCCTGATAAAGTGGCACTAAATGACACCCAAGCTGAAGAATTAGATGCTGCGCTGGCTCTCATTACTGTTGGATGAAACACTAAAAATATTTGTCATTGCCCCCACCCATTATATGTTTTCCAACAGTCCCACTTGAGCTGTAGTCCTCTAAACAAGCATCACAGAGATATCAATAACATTAGTCTTTATTTATTTCTGCACCCTGTATATTTCCTTTTTGACCACGTCCTTGATAAAGCTGAGGAATGAGGGATGTATTTTATGATGTACTGAAATTATAAGGAAAAGACAGATGGGGTGTGTGTGTGTGTGTGTGTGTGTGTGTGTGTGTGTGTGTGTGTGTGTGTGTGTGTGTGTGTGTGTGTGTGTGTGTGTGTGTGTGTGTGTGTGTGTGTGTGTTAGCATGGAGCTAATGAGGTCAGAGTGAATCACTGTCTCATACAGACCTCATTGTAGGACTGGGATTGTGTGTATCCTTAAAGCACACTGCAATATGCCTTGTGTCTTACCAGGTCCCCAGAATTCCCAGGTGATGGTGTATTTCTCCAAGACTGTCATACTCTGATGTAATTATATGCGGGCTTTGATGAAATGCAATTGCTCTCTCTCTCTCTCTTGCTCTCTAGGTCTGTGTGTGGAGCCCGGAGATCCTCCTCTACTCCAGCAGCCTCTGCAGACATCCAAGTCAGGGATTCAGCAGATAATTGAATGCTTCCGTTCAGGTTTGTGTCTGTGTGTTTTCTTATTATCCATTCATTTTTTATTTAGTTATATTTATTATGCAGACACGGCACAAGTGTTTTTCCAGATGACAGAAATGACATGGTCTGCGTCTTTATATCTTGCAATGTTTAAAACTGAACCACCAAGAAAATAAAATTATTAAATTAAAAAAATTAAACAAACACTTCCTTCAACAATAACAAAAAAGAAACAGAAAAATCCCACCCAAACCATACAGATGCTGCAGTATATAACAATACATTTGAAAGAGAGAGAGAAGAAAATGTATATAAAAATTGTACAGTAATATGACAGAAAATAAGTAGCACACAAACTAAACGATCAGCCATTGCCTTCCAGGGACAAGCGAGTCAGTCTCTCTCTAGGAAAGAATCCAAGGGTTTCCAGAGTCTCCAGAATTTGTCTGGGAGATTGGGATTCAGTGCCAGAGGGGACCAGACAGAAATGACAGAGGGAATATTTAAATATTTTCTCTGATCCTTCCAAAGCAGTAGTGTGTTCCAAATAATTACATTGTTAAGATATTCTATCTGATCTGTATTGTAGATACAGGTGAGGGATTTAAGCCCTCCAGAATAACATGAAGAATCTATCTTATACATTAACCAATGTCCTTAGCTTCTTCCATTTTCTAATGATTGCTCCAACAGTGGACCTTTTTTCACCAAGCTGCTTGGGAATTTCCCCGTAGCCCTTTCCAGCCTTGTGGAGGTGTACAATTTTGTCTCTAGTGTCTTTGGACAGCTCTTTGGTCTTGGCCATGTTAGTAGTTGGATTCTTACTGATTGTATGGGGTGGACAGGTGTCTTTATGCAGCTAACAACCTCAAACAGGTGCATCTAATTTAGGATAATAAATGGAGTGGAGGTGGACATTTTAAAGGCAGACTAACAGGTCTTTGAGGGTCAGAATTCTAGCTGATAGACAGGTGTTCAAATACTTATTTGCAGCTGTATCATACAAATAAATAGTAAAAAAAATCATACATTGTGATTTATAAATTCTTTTTTTTTATATTATGTCTCTCACAGTGGACATGCACCTACGATGACAATTTCAGACCCCAACATGATTTCTAAGTGGGAGAACTTGCAAAATAGCAGGGTGTTCAAATACTTATTTTCCTCACTGTATATATATAATTGAATTGAGGTAGGATTTTTGTTTTTATATCATTGATTCTCCCAAAGAATGAACTGGACAAGGATGTCTACTTCTTCAAATCGTTTTTAATTTTTTGAATTAAAGGGGAATAATTATTCCCAAATAAATTATTAAAATCAGAAGTGACAAAAAAAACCTTTCTGACCAATTTTTAATAAAAATTGCATTAGCAGTCTTCACCAACAGTCATACAATCACAGCAATAGATGCCAAGGAATACACAATTGTGCAAATGCGTGTTTGTGTGTGTAAGCAAGTTGCACAGGTACTGACTGTGTGAGTCACAGTAGTAGTGTTTTCTCAGTCATTTTGCATGAAACGTATGTGTAGTAAAATGTCCAACAGAGCATATAATACATGCTGTTACTTAGGCAAAATATGAGTCAGATATATTGAAATTGAACATATGAGTCAGCATGCTTACAACAATGAGAAAAAGTAAAGGTGACGACTGCAGTGACGCAAAAGTAGCACTTAACACAAAGGCAATTATCACCAGAGTCCTTTAAAATGTCAAAGAGACACAGGCATTTTACACCGACTGGAATTTATCCGCTTAATTTCTCTGTTCAACTCTTGTTTTCTCAGAAATATGAGATTATATAAATGCCTGTAATTTTCCAGTTTTCCTTTCACATTTGAGTTGTTTCAGCAAGCTATTATAAACATTTCAGTGTATTGAAACAAATGTTGTTTCTACAATGTGCAGTGTATTTGATCAGCCTGAAACTGCTCACCACCATTATAAATCTTTGCAGACTCCTAACAACTACACAACTAGAACTATAAATTAATTTAGATTTTCTGCAATGAATTGTACAATATTCTGTATGTACATAGTGTACTGTATATCTTATAATTCTCCCTAAAATCACTGGAAGTAATCGTCAATGCTTTTCTTTGAATGCAGGAACGAGCCAGCTGAAGCACATGCTGCTGAGGGAGGTGGACACCATCTTTGAATGTAAACTGTGTCGCAGTCTGTTCAGAGGCCTGCCCAACCTCATCACACATAAAGAGTACTACTGCCTATCACGGCTGCCTGAACCCGACGGTTAGTGACACAATGCATTAGCATGCAGACACACAAGCGTCTATAATACTTACACACACTCGTTTACTCCCAAAAATCAAAGCACAAAAAAAGACACAAAAGATAAAAATGACTAATAAACTCAAGAATAAAATCAATTGGCAGAACAGGTAAAACGCAATCTTCAAGAGCCAAGGCCAGAGCATTTGTGCATGCTGAGGACATGCAAATGCAAACTTGTACAGATAACACCGACAAATACAGACTCCTTGAACAAGGCAGGGATCAAACGGACTTGAGCTAGTTGCCCATACACACCTAGTTACACACACCTATGCACAGAATCATTGATTACTTTAACATCTCCTACGGCTACTCCACATTTTACTTCATTGTCTGCCACTCCAAGGTTTCTTGTCTCTCTTTCACGCCATCTGCCTCCTACTAGAGATGGCCCGATACCACTATTTGCTTCCCGATACAGATTACGGTACCTGAACTCTACCTCCTACTCATTATTCTCCTCTTATCTTCTCTGTCTGTACACAGTGCTCTTTCATTCATTTGCACACAAACTCACATGCACATTGTAACATGCTCAATCCATCAATCATTTCCCTCACTCAAATTGCTGTTTCTCCTCTGTTCTCCTCTCATATCACTAAGGAAGTTGACTTTGATCTGGTAGGGGTGGGGGAAAAAATCGATATAGCATAGTATCGCGATATTTTCCGTGGCAATACTGTATCGATACACAGACGGCAAGCATGCGCAGAGTTTGCGGGGGGTAGCTGAAACGGGTAATTGCATTGTTTCAAAAATGAGTGGAATAATTACTTCTGGCATAACAAGATATTTTATAAATACTTTAAATAACACAAAACAACTAAATGGTGATGGGTAATACATCGGATTTCATATACTGCTTTAGTAAAAATAATATTTTTTCAGGGCTCTCACCTGAGACCATTGTCGACGCATATGCAGGACGCAAAAAGCGATTATTACTGTTGCACTAGTCTGGACATCTTACCGTGCCCATGTTGCAATAAAGGTTACCTAAATGTCATGTATATAAATTTGCTGTCCGCTTACTAATTGATTGTGCGTAATTTCAAATCTGCTTTAAAAAATAAACATATGTTTATTTAGCATGTTTGTTTTGTCCATATGTGCTCGTGCTGTGTTCCCAGGTCTCAGCTGCTACAATGAGTTTTTTTTATTGTTGCCCCCCCCTGGCTCGAATGTCAAACTCCGCCTATGACGCCAAGTATCGATCTACTATTATATTTGTCTTCTTGACAATCCCATTTTGCAGCAATAAAAGTTAAGTGAGATACGGAGATACAATCTTTTTAGATAAAATCGCAGAATATTGCAATATGTTTAAAGTCGCGATGATATTGTATCGTGACATAAGTATCGTGGTGGTTCCAACCCCTATGATCTGGCAACATTTGTGTTTTAACTACTTCTCATTAGCCACAGTATTTGTCCACGTCTCTTTTCTTTGCTGCTTAGAAGTGGTCTAAGACTTGGGGAAAGAATTAAGCCTAGGAGACTGTTTCTCTATTCTAGTTTAATTCTCCTCTCCTCCTAAAAGAGAAATCAATCTGAACACATACTGTCAATTATATTTTTGCCGTTTACCCACTGTAATGAAAAAAATGTCATCCCAATCTTTTTTCCATCTGCTTGTTGTCTTAATTAAGCTGTTTGTTGGCTTAATTCTTCTCAATCAAGAGCCCATTACCAGCAGATGAAAGTGTATTGCATTGTTATTTTGATAAATTACTTAATTTGTGTCTGTTTTTCACCAGTGAGACACTGGGTATTAATTGTGTGATTACTGGATTATAAAAAAAACAAAATTTTTCACCAGCCAGCCCTGACAGAGGACCTATGCAGTCTCCAGTGATGATTTGTGGTCCATTTTTAAAGTGCCTAAAATTCAATTACTCTCTTTCCAGTCTCTCTTTATCTGCTGTTGTGAAGAACGGTATGCAATAAACTTGCACATTTACCAAAAGAGGAATATCCACATAAAGGAGGCTTTCGAGAGGCAAAATAATTGTATTTACTATAAAAGAAAGCACTGTGCGGATAAGTGCCAAAGCAAAAGTGCACAAACAGAAAATGTTTTGCAGCCAGAGACCATCATCTTCTCAGTACATAAATGGAGTCACGCTCACTCTTTGCGGTCGTTTTAAATGGGTTCAATAACACAGAAGAGAACTGAAGAGAAAGGGTGGCCGGCCTCTGGGATATGATGTTTTCTTTTCAGAATGTTTGGGGCTTTTATCTGATGCACAATTTGCCACAAGAAGTTGGCATGCTTTGGTTCAGTGTCTTGCTCAAATACATGTCAAGATGACACATATGACACACACTTAGGCTGTTAAGGGTTCAGTCATTTTGTTAATAGGATGATTTTCTAACCATAGTATAACTTTCCACCAACTAAAATATTTCCATTTTTGGCTATGTAATATCAAGACTAAATGTACCCTTTCAAAGGTGCAATCAGTAAAACATGGCTCTATAGTAACATCAAGAGGAAGTAATGGCTAACTAAAACAGCCAATATGTACTTTTCCACAACCCTTTGTTGTTATTTTGTTTTTTTTCTAAGAAAATCTGTATTTTGTTTACAAAAGTTTAGCTTACTTTCACCTAGGTAACTGATACAGCGCTGCAGATATAAGACCAGAGTTTGATATGTCTACTCTATGTTTCAAAATGTTACACATGCGGACCTCCACTGAGTACAAACTGACTGTGAGGCACAATTGGCTGGATGTTTGTTAAAAACCATCTAACTTCAAAGCTGTGGCAAAGTCCCACCTGTTATGTTGCACCAGCAAAGACACATTGTGTTACTAACATTAGCTACATCATATGATGCCTACTACAATGTTAGCTCTACACCAGTTCTGAAAAGAATTCACTTTTTGAAGCTCCCAACACTGCACCATTGTTTTAACCCTGGGAAATTCAAGCATCCCTACCATTTATGAGCTGGGCAGACTCTGTCTGCTTGGATATTTCAGCAGAATTTTTCACCACCCATAAAAGTAACAGTAGTGATTGGCATCGACCAGAGTCTCTTAAAGTAGTTTTATACAGAAAGTAAATATAATATTGCTAATTTTGACCTAAATAGTATTACACTTTTACCAGTTACTATGCTACTAATTTTTTTTGATTTTTCTTTGCTAGGTCCATCAGGTGATGACAGACAGAGTGTGGCCATGAAGGATTTATTGGATGCCATATATCCCAGAGCCCCAGACTACGTGGTCCGACTGGAGCCCATTCAGACCACTACCAAGGCCGTGTTCCAGTACCTCACCACAGAAGAGGAGCTTGCTAGATTTCCATCGCACACACCCAGGTATGATGGATTAAAATGTACTGTAACTTTTAAGATGCAACATATTTGATTAGTTGTTCACAGACGAACACGACAAGCTTCATCAACACAACTTGACTTCTTGTTATCTCAGACCCTCATCATGTGAATTGTATTTTAGGCTATTCCCAACCTTCCCTAGTCTCTCACGGTTTGTCTCAATGTCCTTCACAGTGCCAGAGAGAGTCCGGTAGCATGGGAAGGAGAACCGGTGGAGGGTGTGGACAACAACCAGCCAAGCCAGCCAGGAGGGCCCGAGAGCCACAGCAGCCCGGGACAAAATCAGGGACAGAAGAAATGGGAGGCTGAGGAGGAGGCTAAAGAGGAGCAGCCACAGCAGGAAGACGAGGGGTCCACCAGTGGGGTAGGTGACTGGACACGTCAGGAAGCACAAGTGACAAAGTATAGTCGGGGGTGCTCAGAGTGAATATGCAACAAAAGTGTTTTTTACTGATAAATACCTGTCATTGCTGAGGTGTGTTCCATTCTCATATGCTAAATGATGGTCTAATTATCCACATTGACATGTTTATCCTAGTCAGTCAAGCTCTCTCTTCTCGGTTCTCTCCTTCCCATCCAGGTTGAGGACGTGACAATCTCTTGTTGTCTCTGCGGTCAGGACTTTAACTCACGCCGCAGCATCAGACGCCACTGCCGCAAAATGCACCAGACCAAACTCGAAGAGCTCCGAAAGTTCACAGAGACGCGTACAGTTCCCACAAGCCTACTCTCTATGGTGAAAGGTAAGCGTTTATACAAATTACAATAAAAAATGTCAAACGATATTGAATATGGTGATTTAGAAATTGGTCAGTATGATAGGATGGTGATTAAAACCACACATAGGGCCATAACAAAGACGTTGACTTATTAAACTTCATTGAACATTTGCACACAAAACATAATGGTCATGATGATGGGGTTTCTTGCTTTAGCTGAATAGTTACAGTGTAGATTTTCCACAAACTGATGAAATAATTTGAAACAAAAATGTCAGTCTTTGTTTTATGTGTGCACATTGGATGTAGAGGCATTGCAAATTGCCCATTGCCATATATCAAACATGAAATAATATGTATTGCTGTTGTTGCTGGAGGTCGGCCAAGGACTCTCAGCACACCTACTGGAAAATCCTGCCCAGTGTGCCTCAAAACCTTCGCTACCAAAGCCAACGTACGCCGCCATTTTGACGAGGTGCATCGTGGTCTACGGCGGGACACCATCACACCCAGCATCGCCTCACGGCCTGGCCTGCCCTTCTCTCTGGAGGTCACCCCCCCCAGGAAGAGCAACAATGCCTCTCCAACACGTGGCCACAACTCCAAGTCCACCCCTGTGACCTCTAAAACAACACATTCCAACCAAAACCAGTCCAAACAACCAAGTCAGCCCGCAGCCTCTCCACAGGCGGCACCGGCCTCATGTCGCTGCACGCACTGCAAGAGGAACTACAGCTCGCAGGTTTGTTTGTTGCCCTTCTGGCAGCTTCAAGCTTTTCTAGCTTTTTGGTGTTTTCAAATCTCAAGTCCTGGCAGCATGAGGTATACTCAAGATGTTCTTTTGGATGCTATTTTATTATCTTAAATTGGTTGAAATAATCATGTTTTTTCTCTGTATATTTCAGCTCATGTTGAAGAGACACATGCGTATTGTCCACAAAATATACAGCATCAAAAGTAACAAGTCTGCTACCACGGCAACCTCCTCTACTCCGGCAGCCACACCGAACAGTAGCAGCGCTAACTTAGGCCCAAGCAACAACATCCGAGTGAAAGAGGAAGCAGTAGAACCTTCAGATGAAGACGACGACGACGGGGAGGACGTTGACAGTTGTCCGGCCCCTTCTCCCAGTGACAGCACTGGGACAGCTAAACGGCTTTCTGTGGCACACAACACCATGAAGGTGAAGGAAGAGGAGGCCCCGTCGAGCCCAAAGATGACGCCATCCTTATCTGCGTCATCCTCGCGTGGTGGCAACATGTGCAGCGGGGGTGTGCCCGCCAAAATGACCAAACTGTCAGTGGGTTTTGACTTCAAGCAGCTCTTCTGCAAGCTGTGCAAGCGACAGTTCAGCTCACGTCAGAACTTAACAAAGCACATTGAGCTGCACACGGACGGCAACGACATCTTCATCAAGTTCTACCGCTGCCCTCTCTGTCGCTACGAGTCACGTCGCAAACGTGACGTCCTGCGTCATGTGACCGTGGTCCACAAGAAGTCATCTGGGTACCTTGGCAAGATCATGCCCAAACTGGAGAGCAGGGCGGTGAAGAGGCTAGCTGAGGTAGTCCTCAACAGTACGACCCCCAACAAGAGGACAAGTGGCAGCGTCAAAGAGGAATTAAACGGACGTCACGCTTCTTCACCATCCTCCTCCTCCTCTTCGCCCCCTGTCACTCGCAAGCTAGAGTGCTCCACGGCTGCCCCAACCACTTCCTCAGCTTCCTCTTCCTCCGCCCCGCCTCCTGCCCCTGTCACTCGGAAACAGCTGGACCTCTCATCGCCAGCGGCCACCCCGTCCCCTCCTGTCACCCGTAAGCAGGAGAGGGAGCAGACCCACCAGCCTCGTCCCATCAGCCCCCCGCTGACCCGCCGCAGTGAAAAACACACACACCAGCGCAACTCCTCCACCACTCCACCCAGCAACCAAACCCCACACACCCGACGGCACGACACCCAGTCAGAGAGCAGCGGCACAGGGTCGTCGTCCTCCACTGAAGTCAGAGTGACCAAGAATTTCTCCCTCCACGCCTGCGACCAGTGTGGACGGGCCTTTGCCAAGAAGGTACTGGATTTTCAATTACTGACATAAATCTCTCCTCTTTTTAAAAGACACACTTTGTAGACTTTCCCCAGTGAGGACTAACACTCATCATTAAACAAATAGAGTAGACTGCTACAGTGGAAATGATCCAGTGTATCAATTCCAGTCTGAGGGCTCATTGTCAGGGTATAGAGTGTGGTGGATAAGATCATTATCATCACTTAGTATTAGGGCTGCAACAACGAATCGATAAAATCGATAAAATTCGATTACTAAAAAAGTTGGCAACAAATTTATTTATCGATTCGTTGTGTCGCGCAACTATTATGCCACCTAGTCGCGGAGATAAAAAAAATAAATTTAGTTGAGTGCAGAGCGGAGCAGAGCGGAGCAGAGCGGAGCAGCGCGGAGCAAAAGAAAAGAAAAAAGAGCAGAGCGGGGGTAGAGGAAATACGGAGAGAGACCGGAGAGACCCGTAACGTTGTTCTGAAACACTCGGCGGAGGCAGAGAAATCAGTACGACCTAAGTCATCCAAGGTGTGGGAGCATTTCACACTAAATAAATCAGAAACGTGTTAATTGCAAGATAAGCAAAAGCGACACGGCTACTACACTATCCTTCTTCTGTTCTGTTCTGAAGGGAGGAACGTACCGTCCCTCCAGTAGCTCTTCTGGTGCTGCCGTTTACTCGTTATCCAGCTGACTAGCATGACAAGCTAGCGTTAGCTCAGTAATAACTGTAGTAAAGCAGGGGTGGTATACTTTTTAAGACTAAAGACACGGTTTTATTCACTCGCCTTTTTTGGCCCATTCATTTTTCAATCTGTTGTCATGTATATATTATGTGCTTTGTCCCATATCAGTTATTGTTGACAAATATATTAATGTGTGGTGTATAAATGAACTTAACTTGCACTTACTACAATGATGGTAATAATTGAATGAATAAGTCTGTCTGTCTGTCTGTCTGTCTGTATCTGCTATTTGGGTTACTTACCTTTACACAACTATTAACTAAAACAACAAGTATGTATGTATTGAGTTGATGTAAATTAATGTTGTTGTTTTTTTAATCCTATTAATCTAAAAAATAATCGACAGATTAATCGATTATTAAAATAATTGTTAGTTGCAGCCCTACTTAGTATGCATTCATGAAGACTCTACATGAAGAGAATGGGTGTCTTGCTTCTAACTGCTTTGAATTTTTGTCAATTGACCCCTGGTTCTGATTATTTGATTAAGTCATTGGTCGATCGAAAGAAAATCAATCGTCTATTTTGATCAGTGAAATGGAGTTCAAAATTCATTTTTCACGCAAAGATTCTTGGTATCCAGCTCCACAAATGAGTAGATCTGGTGTTAGTCTTAGTTTTATATGTATTGTAAATTTAAAATCTAAAACAAGACATTTAAAGACACCTTTTTGTGACATTGTATAAGCCAAGAAATGAACAGTATAATGAAGAAATAGTCTGTAGATTAATCACTAATCAATATAATTGTTAATTGCTGTTTATGTGTATGTTAATGTATCATGATAAATTAGGTAAATAATGACATCTGATAAGAAGCAAGTCTCTTTAAATGGACTCTGCCGACTCTTAGATTAAAGATGTAGCTTAACTCCATGTAATGAAACTAACCTCGGTAGCATGTATCTGTGTACTGTATGGATTCATAAATACAAAGCACGTGATCTTTTCCTTAAATTGTTTTTGTCAGCTGTACCTGGAGTCTCACAAGCGAAGTCATCGTAACGCTGTAACCGCAGCAGCCAGCAAGAGGAAAGGAGTCAGCACCCGCTCCAAATCCCTGGTCTGGTGAAACACACACACACACTCTGTAAGTACACAGAGGGCATACCTCCCTTACAAGATGTGTGTTTATGTTTGGGTAGAAGACCATTCCCTTGGGCAAAGATAAGACACCACAATCATTCTGCAGGCTTTAATTGACCGCCAAGCCCGTTTACCAGCTGCTTTCCACATTTTCCCTCTCGCTTATTTCTCTGTGTATCACTCTGCTCATTAGTAATCTTCCTCTTTGGTCTAATTGTTGCTTTTCTTTCTGGATCTTTCCTCTTTCTTTCCTCGTTGTTCTCTCTTGATCTTTTCCCGTGCTCTCTCTTTTCTCTATTTCCTTTTGTCTTCCCTCTTTCCTCATCGCTCTTCTTTTTCTTCTTCTCTCTCTCTGCTTACAGTCTGCCGGGGATAATGGACGAGCGAGCCTCTAACAATGAAGAAGCGAATCAAAACTTTTAATTGGGAGAATAATGGACGAATAGAACGAGCACAGAGCAGAGATGAAGGAAACAAACAAAAGGCACAATGGAGCACGATAGAGGAGTGAAGTACAAAGGATTTTCAGCTTTTGCTTAAGAACCAATCATTTTGTTGGAATCTGACTTTTTTTTTGTATAGGTTTATTATGAAGCCAGCCAGCTTGCTGAACAGTGGCGCTGCTATCCATGAAGAGACTGTAGCGATCACAAGATTCACTCCCACTGTATATATGTGCATTTACTTACAACAGTATGTCAGTGTAGATCCATATGCAGGTGACAGGATTTGTACTTGGTAGCAAAGGGATACAGATAGACTGTGTGTGTGTGTGTGTGTGTGTGTGTGTGTGTGTGTGTGTGTGTGTGTGTGAGTGTGTGTGAGAGACAGAGGGACTCAAAACTGGATCGTGACCTCCACAGAAAATAGACTGGAAACTAATTGTTGATTCATTTTCTTTCTTTCTTTAGAGAAAGCAGAATATTGTACCCTTGCTGTCCCGCACAGATACACAAAACGTATTTGGGTCTTTGGCTATCCGCATTGTATCACTTTTCTGTATATTCCCACCTTAGATAGTTTTTTAGGGTGTTAACAATTTGATATATTCAGTACTACTTGCTCAACATTACGACAGATTTCAAAATATATATATATATATATATATATATATTTTATATATATATATATATATATTCCCTGACATTTTCCCACTTACGATTGGAACACTGTTGTGTCCTGTTATCTAACAGAGAAACCATAGCCAACGTGTTTCCACCAAGTCTTTAGAAGGCTAGCTGCTTGCTTTTGAGTTGGAAATTACTTATACAGTATCTTCTCATGCAAATGTTGCTACTGAAAAGCAAACTGATCACAGATCAGAATTCCAGTAGTAAAATTCTTCACACGAGCAGTCCATAGTCAGATTTAGTTATATCTGCTTTGTAGTGACCAACTGCATCTGGCGTGAATTGTTGTAATTGTATGGTCAAAATAAAGGAAACCCCTAATATATTTTTCTGTTTACCTTGAAAATTGTTTGTGCTTTAAAAAGATTTTTTTTCTTACATCTTACTCTTATGTTCTGCTTTTTTTGTTTGACTGCATGTGAAGAAAACAACCATGTGTACAGGGTGTTTCCTTTACTTTGACCATGCCCTGTTTTATCTCCATATATTAGCTGTAGTCCCAGTAAAAGCCTGGTTGTACGAGAACCGTCAGGCTATGTGAAGCAAGGCTTCAATAAGACACGAGTCTGTGAACTGACAGAGTTCTGTTCTGAAACGAGGCAACCATTTCTGGAGAAAAGTGTCACCTTCCTTCACTCTCAAGTATGATGACATTTTTTTTTTTTTTTTTTACAAATGCTTAATGGATTAAATCAAATTCATTTTCTTCCAAATATGAATTCATCTTTTATTATAACCGCTCAGTTCAGACTGTAAGGTTACCACGGGGGAAACATTCAAACTATCAAATTAACACCATTGTTAACACTCGCACTGGTGTTAATGTGTGAGAATCAAAGTTACAGTGAGCAGGAAAGACGGGACTGCACACAGCTTTAGGGAGTAATGTGCGTTTGTTTTTGGTGTTACAGTTACAGCCACCATTAGAAACCATTAACTGGAAGAATTTCTTTTCTGTGTTCAGTGGAATATTGTTGACCGCCGTCATCTTGCTTGTCGCTAAGCAGAAAGCTATGCTGACACGTCTCAGTTGTAGTGCCTAAGCATCAGGTGTAACAGGTTTGGATTGACACCAGCTGTCTGGGAATCTACCGTTTGTGGTGCTAATCCTGATTTTATTATGGGCCAAAATGTGGGAGCTGTAAACATGGGGGTGAGGGGAAAAAAAAGAAAGAAGCTACATGCCCTCGTACGCTAAACAGTTCTATTCTCCAAACCTAAAAGTTTACATTAAACTTTGTGTTCCATTAACTTAAAAATGCCGGGAATCATTCAAATAAACTTTGAACTTTTCTTTTGTACTGAAATTGAAGGGGGCTGCATTTGTTTAATGACAGCAACAGGTACCCCGAGGTAGTCTTTGAAACACTGGCACATGAGTTGGGATGAAAGTGATTGAGGAAGACCAAATGTAGATATGTCTTAATGTTCAAACAGAAAGCCATGAAATTGAGCAAACCAGAAAAAAGGAAAGACCAACCTTTATTTTTATAAGTAAAAAACGCTACTGCGACATGGTCTTGAGAACGTGTATATAGGGATTCATATATATATATAATAGTTATAATAGTCACAATAGTTATTGACATGTACCTTAACTGTTGGTTGACCATATGCTTCAAACATGTCCAACTAGTTACTACTCTGTCACTGTTTAATACTGAGGCAAGTTTGCGTTGTTCCACCATTAGTTGTCTTTGGTTTTGTCTCTCATTCCTTTTTGAAGGAGTTTTTTTTTTTTCTTTTTTTGTTAGAATGTGTCAAGAAAAGAAATCAAACCTCATAAGACTTTTGTTTAAGATCTTGTCATTAATTCCTCATCAGCTGTAATATGTTATTAAGCTCACTTTCTAGAGAACTTGAAGAGTTAGAGAAGCCTTTCAGATGTGACAAGAATGTTAACCAACCACTTAATAAATAAAAACTGTACTGCTTCAAACCTAACAGGGAAGTTTTGTGTGTGTATTTCTTAAGATATGAGTCCTATACTTCCATCAATCATGTTTGTTTACTGCATTTGCAGAGGGGAGATTTCATTTGCCTTCTCAGGAATTGCATTTGTGGACATCTACATTTTCACTTATTCTTTGTGAGTTCTAGTTTCCCTTCCCACAGTATTTTCCTGTGTTGCAATACATCATTTCTTTTGACGTCTCAAAGAGCGATACAAGGAGTTATGTTGTTGACGTCAATAAGAGACAATGTTTCAGTGCATCTGTACTCACATAGAGCGAAAATAATCAGCGCAGGATATATTTTGTGTAAACTTAGCTCAAACCACTTAAAAACACGCAGTTGTATTAACTAAATGTGCAATTTGAAAGGATTTCAAGGATGTTTACTGTGGCTTGGAGAATGATGATGTTATCAGGGTTATTGTTGCTTTGGCTTTGAGACTACAAATGTATAAGAGAAAGCCTAGGTTGCAAACCGGGGATGTGGAAAAAAATACAATCAACTTACTATCTTTTTTTACTTTCACGTTTAAAAGTCATGGGTATTTACCAGACATGGAGAGTCTGACAAATGATGGTTGCATTGTGGGAAAATAAAGATTTGGGGCATAAAAATAGCATCAGGATACCTTGACCTCTGCTGCTTCAATTTTGACCATTCATCATCAGCAGATCATTCAAATCTGTCTCTCTGCGATGATAAATCACTGGAATTTTAACTTTAACTAACATGTTTTTTGCTAGGGTCTTCTTCCAGGGATTAGGAGGACATCTTTTTAACAAGCAGTGCTACTTTCAAAGGAACCTAATACTTTAGAAATGAATTAGCCTTTATTTTGTCTGTAGACCCGCAATATTATATGCTGTAGTTGGTCAAGGGCTCATTTTAATTCACTTCATATATTATGTAGTTTGATTTATACTAATGCATCATATTTTATAAACTGATTATGTGTTTTGATGTTTGATTTATGTTGTTTAGTCTTAATTTGTAACTTAGCTCAAACTATAGCTGTCAGATAAATGGTGTGGAGTAAAAAATACAATCTTGCCCTCTGAAATATAGTGAAGTAGAATTATAAAGTTCCATGAAGTGAAAGTACAAGTACCTCTACAGTGCATTAGTAAATGTATTAAGTTACATTCCTCCACTGTCGATTAACCTGTGAGAAAAAGGGAAACTCTCAAATCCTCTGACGTGCTGTCATTTTTAGTTTTTTCTATTGCAATTGCACGACGTTGGCCACGAGATGGCGCCATTGCTCCGCGTGCCTCCACCCCCACCCCCGCCGCAGCGGTAAAGCCACAAATTGGACATGTTGCGCACATCTTCCACATTGTCACAAGAGAGACCACCCGGGTCTGTTTCGATTGCCTGGTTTCTCAGTCCACATAGCTTATCAAATTGTTATTACACAGCAGATGGGATGCGGTTCATTTATTTAATTCCATTCACCACAAAGAGCCACGGCTCCGTGGTTTTACAAGGGGGGGGGGATCAATGGACGCGGTAAAAATGGATTGAAGTTTAGGCAATTAAGATTGTGGCGCAACGCCTGTGTGAGCATATTTTGATGACTTATTAATGTGTTCAAATAACCAAAGCCCTTTTATTGTGGAAAGTATCGATCCGATTGATTAGTAATAAACTTGATTGAATTTGTGGAGTCTGCTGGACGACAGTAGTGCAATTAGACGATGACTGTGTGCGGGCGGGTAGAGCAGGCTCTATGCCTGAGATACATATGTTTCACGTAGAGAGAGCTTTTTGCTTTATTTGGCTGTGGAGTCGTGCGCTGTCCCTTTCAGCACCAACGACCTGGAGGAGCTGGAGAGGAGTGTGCGCGCGCGTCCGTGGAGCAGCACGAGCGGACTTCACCGGCAAGGGTTTATGCGCAAAGTGCGGGAAGCTGAGAGAAGACCATGGATAAAAAGCAGGTGCGTTTTGCCAACATTATTGATCACGGGTGACACATTCCGTGTATGATGAATTCCTCTGCTCTCTCTCTCTCTCTCTCTCTCTCTCTCTCTCTCTCTCTCTCTCTCTCTCTCTCTCTCTTTCTCTCACAGTGTATCTGAGACTCATTCTTGGGTATTGACTTCATTACAGGCAGCTTCCCTTGATTGCCACCTTAAACCAGTGCAGGGTTAATAATTACACTTTCACCACTAAAGGCTCTGCTGGTCACGACGGAACACTTTTTAAATCGGCTATATGTTTTTTTTTTTTGTCTTCGTCTTGTGGATGGTCTAATTGTCTTTAAATCCGTTTGCTGCTGTGGTGGAAAAAAAAAAAATCTGGTTTAGGAGGACTGATATTTGGGGGAAAACTGCTGAGCTCCGCAAGGAAGTTGCCTGAGGCGGACTGGGAGCCCAAGGAGGAGTGCGCGGAGGAGTCTGGAGACGGAGCTTCTCACCCTTTCACACTGTCGGACCAGTTCGATTTTCTGAGGTATCTCCTATGCTATCAATTCGCATGTTTCTCCTGCATTCTGGCCAAATGCTGTTCCCTCTTTTTATTTTTATTTTTTATTTTTTTTCTGTGGGTGTTTTCTCTCTCATCCTGGCATTCCTCTAGTGATGGATTTTGGGCAGTCTGTCTTATTTATTGTCTCAATTTGTCTTGCTGCCTATCTTTTATGGAATTCTATTGATTTTTTTTTACACATCTTTTTCATTTCACGTGGATTCTGTTCAATAATGGTTAGGTGATTAAATGTCTTCCTAGCACACGAAAGAGGTATGCTTCACTTAGTAACTCAATATTGCGTGGCTATAGAGTATTAAAAAAAGCTGAGACATGAAAAACCTCCATAATTATACCATTGTAATGTTGCTTCTCTGTTTTTATTGTGGATGGCACTGTCTTAATCAGGGTGCAATCCCTAGACCTCCACTGTACAGAAAGAAGCCAATGGGGCTCCATAATGAGCTTAAACCCCTTCACAACATATAGTCTTATATTTCTGAACCTGTGGGCTGTGCTTTAGCTCCACACACATGGCTTAATCATGTCACAGGCATGTGTTTGAAATGATGTGTGAGCTATCTCTGTCTCTTTGTGATGTAAGCTGGGCTTTAATGTGTTTATCCATATATAAACACAATCAGATAACAATATAGAAAATATTTTCACTTGTAGATAACATTAATGGGAAAATAAGCATGTGCCCAAAGCAGATTTTCTTTTAGTATTATGCAATATTACATTGTAATGGATGTCATGTACAGTATATGGATATTATAGATATGTCTCATATACCTATGCATTTAACTTAATATGTATTTATTTGCTGTATGGGTAAAGGAAATGGGAGGGTGAATCCACAAAGGTGTGTGTGTGTGTGTGTGTGTGTGTGTGTGTGTGTGTGTGTGTGTGTGTGTGTGTGAGTGTGTGTGGGGGGAAGGGGGGTGTATTGCCTCATGATCTTGCTAAAATCATAATCAAAATCCATCATAATCAAAGCAATTGTTGAACAAGAGACTCTGAGAAACCCCTACTTACAGAGAGGGAGAGAGGGAGGGAGGGAGAGAAGAGGACAGGGCGGCAGGAATGCGATCACTTTCTGAAAAGAGCAGCAAGCTCCCCAGAGAGACGAGGAGGCCTGCAGAAGACGATAGAGGCGAGAGGGAGAGGAGGAGACGATGGCAGAGAAGCAGAGGGTGGTAGAAATAAGAAAGAGGGTAAATAAGAAAGGGAGACTAGCAGAGGAGAGAGGGAGACATAAAGACGATGGGGAGGTGAAGGAGGACAGAGGAAGCGGGGAAAGAGGAAATGCAAGGAGGCCAGGTGTGGGGAGATGAGAGATAGAGAGAGAGCTGGAGTAAAAACAGAATAAAAGACAGAATAAAAGCACAGTAGAGCAAGAAGTGGGCAACCCTCCCAGCCAGATGTGGGTGTAAATTAAGAAGAGTGATGAGCCAGCTGCAGCCTCTTTGGCTTTAAGCCTGTTCATCTTTGAGCCACTAACCTTTACAGCAGAGGGAGAGAATGTGAGCGTATAGGGAGGTTGCCCTGGTAGGTCACCTGGATGAGCGTACGCCCCTTACTGCAGTAGCCGGGGTTGGAGTCCGACCCTCAGCCCTCTGCTGCATGTCATCCACCCCCTCTCTCTCCCCCTTCCCTTCCCATCTTCAGCTATTTTATCAAATAAAGCCCCCAAAAAATAATCTTTAAAAAAAATACAAGCATTGGACTAAAGGAGTATAGCTAAGATTACATGAAGTCCTTAAGAATAGCAGGTGTGTAGTACTGACATGTACATACAGACGATGATGTCACTACTTTTCACCCCCTTCAAAATGTGATAATTATCAGTGAGTGTAAGCGAGACAGGGAACTTTTAATAACCTCAGGGCCTTAGTTCTGTCATGAAACACATGTTGCACTGATCTGACTTTTTGGCCGCCCTCTCGAGACGTTTGCATGTAGTTACACCCCGGGTGAATGTTTGAATCATGAATGTGCTCTCCCTGGATTTAAGACGTCCATTGGATCAACTTAAGTCGTATGCTGTGGCTCCCTGTGTGGGACGATCCGATTACTGCCCAATATTAAGAGCCAAAACGATGAAAAGCAAGGAAGATGATCAAGAGAAGCAGAGTGGGTGAGCTCCAGTGGATCCTGTTAGATTATATTCAATTGCAGTTGTTTAATTAATTGATTCATTAATTCAGTTGTGTGTAGTAGGGCTTGATAACAGGGATCCAAACCCTCATTTGGACCCTTTGTGTGCTTGAGCCAAGACAAGCCAGCGACAAAGTGTTGAATAAACAATATTGCGGCGAGTACAATACTAGCTAACCTATATAAAGCAGGGTTTTTAATCATAGCGGGGCTGTGTATGAGTGGCTTTGACCTACTTCCATTTAGAGTGGAGAGAAACTGATACATTAATTGGGACAGAATAGAGTTATAAATGGATTCATCGAGAGAGCTGCTCAGGCTGTGATGAGCCCGAAACCTTTTCACTCTGTGGTTGATATTAGGTAGGCTTGCTAGATATTTAAAAATGTTGTGAATGATGCATTGCTTTAAGTATGTACAGTCATTTCCTGTTGTTGTTGTTGTTGTTGTTTTTTAAACTTATAGGTGAAGTAGTGGAAAGCTTTTTGGAATAATATTGTCATTATAATTTACCCTACATCATCAGAAGGATCTCATTGAGCATGATATAGGCAGGGCCAGATTAACCCACTAGGTGGCCCTGGGGCAAAAATAAGCCAGAGGACCCCACCCCCTCCTAACAGATGAGTCCTCAAGATCAAGTAATAATGCAGGTGCTGTCTTTAGGACGGATGTGTGGACACGCCTTCTTATCATGTCAGGATTTTGTTACTTTCAGACAGAGCTAGCCAGGTGTGTCCCCCTACTTTTAGTATTTATGCTAAGTTAAGCTAACTGGCTGCTAGCTGCAGTAGTAGTAGCAGTAGTCTATTTGTGTTGAGAGATTATTCTCTAAAACAGAGATCTTCAACAGGGGGTCCGGGACCCCTAGGAGATCCTCAGAGTTGCTGCAGGTGGGCCACCAAATTATTGTTTGATAATTTAAATATATGTATTTAGTTTAAATATATGTATTTAAACTATCTTTATATTTAAACTACTATATATATATATATATATATATATATATATATATATATATATATATATGTGTGTGTACATACATAAACATGAATCCAAAATATTATTTTGTAAAGATAAATCTTTTTTAACATTAATGATAGGCTTACTGGCCTATAGGTAAGGTAGCCATCAACAGATAAAGCTACCCTTCAACATTTTAACATTAAAGCATGATGTATAAATATATGAATATGTCAACAATTATTATTTTAACACCTTAGTATTGTATGCACCATACAAATGTATATCTAAAGGCTCTAGGCCAGCCCCACACATTATTTTAGGCCCAGTTTAATATGCAACTCAATTTTATTCATTATATATATAATAAGGGGTCCCTGGTCCATCTCTTTTTCAGCTGAGGGGTCCTTGGCTTAAAAACGCTGAAGACCCCTGCTCTAAGAGATATAAGCAATGGAATGAACTAATGGCTAATTAATAGTCTGTGGGAATAGTGTGGGGAAAAAAGACCACCTCAATAGCAAAGCTTATGTGTATTGAGGTAAGCAGGACGCCTATAATAAAGAGTGATCGTCTGAATATGTAGAAATGGTGTACTGAAATAAATGTCGACCAAACAGCCTTGTATGGCACTGGGCTGAATTTAATGCAATATCTTGTGTAATTCTTCATTCAGATTTAAATTTCTCTGTGCATTACATCTTTACTAAGAGCGAAACATCCCTTGCTGGCAATATCATGTTAACAATTTGTTAACGTTAGATTTCAGGAAATATGTAAGGAAAAAAATTAACAATTAACTCACCTTTAAATACTTATTTAGGGATCGAAAGGTACAAATTGAGGTGCTTCCTCAATCTGCTAAACAGTCTCCATGCAGAAAATAAAATCAGCAATTTTGGATCACGAGAGGCAAATGAGAAAATAAATCCCTAGGGCCTCGGCTAATGAAAACACATTAGCATTCCATTGGTTTGTCACAACCAATTTCAGTCCCAACCCAGACCAAGTTATAGCACTTTTTAAGGATACGGTTGCTTAATGTGCAGTTCAGAGGGTAGAGCACGGCATTGTTACGGCTGCCAGGGAAAGAGGTGCAACCTGCCTGCAGTGGGTGAAGGCAAAATGGCATATCAACATTAAGCACTGTTAATGTGAAGAACATTCAACATTAAATCTACCTGTTGTGGTTTTCAGCTCCGTGTGTGTGTGTGTGTGTGTGTGTGTGTGTGTGTGTGTGTGTTTTGCAGGGTGTACTGGATGTAATGTGTTCATTTAGCTGCAGCAGAAACAGCAGGTGTTTGAATGATGCAACACACTCGCTCCGAGGCACCGCTCTCTATCTTTTTTTTTTTTTTTTCCACTGTCTCTGTTTCTCTTACACTGTTTCACATGGTTTCTCTTTCTATCTCTACTACCCTCTTACCCCCTCCTCCTCGTCGCTCTGTTCCTCTCTCTCTCTCTTTCTTGCTCTTCCTCACCTCCACTGCAGCAGGTAGTCTGCGCCTTCTTGAGAATAGCCCGAGGCTATCTCCAAGGTTCTCTGCTGTCATTTTAGCAGTTGTTCCACTCATTGATATGCCAAGAGACGTGTGTGTGTGTGTGTGTGTGTGTGTGTGTGTGTGTGTGTGTGTGTGTATGTGTGTGTGTGTGTATAGCTGATTACAAACTGACAGACTTTGGGTTTTCAATTATAAAATGGCAGTGCACATTTTGACAGGTCTGCTGGAAAGACTGTACCCCTGTGAGGGTGTGTATTTCTGTCTCATTTTTGGTATGCCTGACTGCATTTTTGCCTTGCCCGTGAGGCGGTTTACACAAGTTTGTCAGGTGGACTGTTCATCCCTGCAGGAGCTTGATGTTCACATCTCACTGATACTTAGACATGCTCTCCCTGTCTCTCTTCAACAGGCTCTACTGAAGATGTGACTTGTGGATTACAGGCTCAACTCCTGAACTAGATTTCTACTACATCCCCGCCACGTTTCTACGCTACCGCTCTCTTTATCACGGTCAATTCTGGAATATGATTCGCTCATGGGGCTCGGCTAGCTCCACCCCTGGGGTCCTTTACCCGTCCGGTTTTGACCAATAGGAAGGCCCTCCTTTTAATTATTTCCAAAAAACACATTCTCAGTTTTGGAATAGCCATCCGAAAGCCCCCTTTAAGATTACCTTGGCTCTTGTTTGGTAATCAGTCGTTGATCATGGAACCACAGTGGAACCCCACTTCCTACCCGCAGTCTCCCTCTGTCATCTTCCTGCTCGTGGCTACTTCCTACACTTGGTTCCTTCCTGTCACCTCGACTCAGCGAATCCCAATAGACCCCCAGGCAGCGCCTGAGTACGCCCACTCCATCCGATTGGATGGGGACATCATCCTCGGCGGATTATTTCCTGTGCACTCTCGGGGCGACCGTGGCACACCCTGTGGGGAGCTGAAAAAGGAAAAGGGCATTCATCGTTTGGAGGCCATGATGTTCGCCATAGACCTGATCAACAAGGACCCCGAGTTGCTGCCCAACATCACGCTGGGGGCCCGGATCTTGGACACCTGCTCCAGGGACACGTACGCTCTGGAGCAGTCCCTGACTTTTGTGCAGGCCTTGATAGAGAGGGACGGCTCCGACGTCCGCTGCGCTAACGGAGACCCTCCAATCTTCACCAAGCCGGATAAAATCATAGGGGTGATCGGAGCCGCGGCGAGCTCGGTGTCCATCATGGTGGCCAACATCTTGCGCCTGTTTAAGGTAAGATTTAACTGCCAAAGCTTTTCTTTTCTTTTCTTTTCTCTTCTCTTCTCTCCTCTTTTGTGTGTGTGTGTGTGTGTGTGTGTGTGTGTGTGTGCATTTCTGTGCGTGCCGTTTGCACCCTTCCCCTCACTCATCATCACTGGCGAGATAAAGTTCAATGATGACAACCAATTAAAATGTAGTCAGTCTTCCTGGAGTTTTCAACAGCGGCAGCAGTGCCACCTCTTCCTCTAGCGACTGGGATGGTATATTATATTTTAGTCTGTGCATTTGCTTTTAGAGGCCTAAAGTGTGATTTTATCTCTTGTGTTCAGATGTGTGTGTGTGTGTGTGTGTGTGTGTGTGTGTGTGTGTGTGTGTGTGTGTGTGTGTGTGTGTGTGTGTGTGTGTGTGTGTGTGTGTGTGTGTGTGTGTGCACAGTACGTGTGAGAGAAGAGATGTGTCAAGATGTGTCAAGTGACGCTTGAAAGGAAGGGATTTGTGTGCACTGGGCAGCTAAGATCATCCCTCGCTTGTGGTTGAGCCAAATAAAAATGGCTGCCAAACACGGGTATCAATTACTGCTGAAATCTGTCAACAGCCACTTCATTCACTGCAGCGTACAATTGTGTGTATATGTGTGTGTGTGTGTTATCCAACAGGGCATCTCTTTGTGTTAGTGCGTTTTCGAGTACATGTGTGGGCCTAATTGAGAATCCTCCTTACCAGTGCTCATGTGTATGCATGCAACTGTGTTTCCTCCCTTTGTGCTGCTCTTGTTTGTATCCTTGCAGAAGCGCTCATAGCTGTGACAGAGAATACTTGTACCTCTCTAGGTTTGTGTTTGTGTGTGTGTGTGTGTGTGTGTGTGTGTGTGTGTGTGTGTGTGCGTGCGTGCGTGCGTGCATGCGTGTGTTGTTATCATTAGCTGAACAGGGCTGATGGATAGCCGTATGATTATGAAATATGAGTCCAGTAATGACACCCATGGCATTTCACATTCACATCTATCCCACGCGGTTTCACAGCAAGTGTGTGTGTGTGTGTGTGTGTGTGTGTGTGTGTGTGTGTGTGTGTGTGTGTGTGTGTGTGTGTGTGTGCGTGTGTGTTTGTGGCCACACATTTTGTGCCTCCCTTCTTTTGGAAATCCATACAGCGCGTGTGTGTGGGAGAGCATACGGGATTGTATGTGTGTGTTGAACGTACTTGTTAACAACCAGCTCGTGCTTTGAATGGAAGATTTGCATATTAAACAACAACAACAACTAAACAGGATTTATGCCAGGATCTGTCACAGCAACAGCACTTGAACAGAGCGCCTTTCTGGCTCCGCACTGCCTCGTTCTCATTTGCCTAATACGATTTAGTGCATTGTGTGTGTCTGCGTACACATGTGTGTATTGTATGTCAGTGTGGGAGTGAATCTTGTGTGTGTCTACAGATATATAACAGTATGTTTGGTTAAGTTTGCCAGCGATTTTGTGTGTGTGTGTGTGTGTGTGTGTGTTTGAGAGATGAGGCCTGTGGCAGTGTTATTATATGACACAAGACTGTATCTTTCTCTGCATGATTTAACATGAATAATGCAGCATGTCTCACAGTCTGAAAATAGTATGGAGGACCTGCACACACGCGCACACACACAAACATGCTGCAATAAACATATGTCTTTTTTAACTGGGCTAATCTAACAGTGCCAGTCACAGCTAGTCGCCCACTCAACACAAGGGGCATAGAAAGCTAACAGCACAGAGAGAGAGAGAGAGAGAGAGAGAGAGAGAGAGAGAGAGAGAGAGAGAGAGAGAGAGAGAGAGAGAGAGCGTGTGTGTGTGCGTGCGTACAGCCGCTATTTATTTCTTTTTCACCGCGCTCAGCCGCCGGGGGAACCGCGTGCTGACAATCACAGAGAAATCAAGTTGAACAAAAGTTGTTGGTGTTTCTTTTGTTACTGGTTCCTCTTTTGAAGATTATCTGTAACCATTTGTGCTTTGTGGGATTACGGAGTGGAGAGAGGATGACATAAAATATAATAAAATAAAACTTAAGCCTCGTAGGGAAGCCAGGCCGGCGAAGCAGCACATTTCAGAGGAAATTCCAAAGGAATTTAGCATATTAAAAGAACAGAGCTAATGGGGGTCATCTAAACACACTAAGCTGGCAATTTCAATCTACATTAAAAGGAAATGTACAGTATCCAATAAAATATATGAAATAAAAAAGGAAATGTACAGATCACAGCGTTAAGAATAGTTGTGGTTTGGGTTTGTGTAAAATCTATCTGATCGGCTCACTGTTGGAGTTTCCTGCCCTGTGGTGCTTCTTTTCAGTGATCTTGCCGCATTCACAGATCTAAACATCCAATATGATGAGTACAGTTTTATTAGTACTGATAGGAACGATGGCTAAAACTCCAAAAATGAGAGCTGTAATAAACTGTAAGTATCCTTTAAATCAGAAGACATCAAAGTAGGAGGTGGGCCTCCCTAAGGGGCCCCCAAAGAGCTTCAGGGTAGGCTCAGTGAATGGAAGTGAAAAAAAAAATTACATTGATTTAAAAAAAAAAAAAAAAAAAAAACATCACATAGAACAGCCAAATGTTTGTGTGATTTGGTTAGAGATAAACTACTTTGGGGGAATTTTACTCTTTTTTTCCCATTAGGACAGACCTTTTTCATATAAGGCAATATTAGGCCATATTGGCTTCATTGTTGAGTGCCTATGGGATCAAATAACATAGTCATGAGCCCATGATACTGTAGGCATCCAAGAACAGAGTCAAATTCAGCAAGTTATTAAAGGGGGGGGGAGGGGTTGCATTGATTTGTGCATCTATGGGGAATCAAATTAATGGGGATACTATTGAGTCATACGTAAATAGGTGCTGCTCTGGGGTTTTACAAGTTGCAAGTTTAATATAGAGGGCACATACCTGGACCATCCTCTCTATCTGTGTGCTGTGCCTACTCTGCTTCTCTCATCAAAACACTCATGCGGTGTAATATATATTTTTGACTTTACTCTCATTAATTTTCTCTGAAACAACTCATCCTGACAGAGTAACTGCTTCATCCTTGGATATTGAATGTGTCTGTGCATGGTTGGTAATTACAGCAGCATTATGGATCGGTTAACCCTGAGTTTTGGTCACCTCTTGAGGCACGCCTTGGCTGGAAAACCTGATAAAACATATAAACACCAAAACTGTAGGTTAACTCTATCAAATATATTAGTAAACATACCATAACAAATGTATTTAAAAGAGCGAGGAGGACGATAGCTGCCTTCACATCATTAGCTATAGCTGTCTGTATGTGTTGGTGGCTGTTTCCTCTCTTACCAGGAAGTCCTCAATATCTTACAGTGAATTGAAGGGCGCCTCTTGCTCAGTGACACTCCCACGCTGTGTGTTGGAAGCTGCAAATTCAATTCAATTCATAAATTGATAAGTGGTGGCTGTCCCCTGGTGAGAGCAAATGGGCTGATTTTGCCTCAGGGAATTTAAGAAACACTGCTATTACACACACGACACACACACTGAAATCTCTACCCTTCACTCAATCGGCGTCAGTTCCACTTGATTCCACTTGAGGCTTTCACACACACACACACACACACACACACACACACACACACACACACACACACACACACACACACACACACACACACACACACACACACACACACACACACACAACTTATTATCTGTGTCTCTGCTGGTGGTGTTTATGAAGTTGTGTGTTCCAAGGCCAAGGTCAGAAGCAGAATTCTTTCCCACGCTCTCCCATACTGCCTTGCATACATCCTGCTGTGCATGAGCTGGTGTGTGAGCAGAGTGTGTGTGCCATTACTCAAGGTTTGCATCTTGGTAAAGTATGACCACATATGCGTATGTGTATATCCATATGTGAACAATTGTATGAGGAGAAACATATGCAGACAACCCTGCCAATTGCGTCCATAATTCAGCTGCAGCCTCCTTTCCTCTCCCTCTGCCAGGGGAATTAACTGCACCACTGTGTGATATTGCTGATATATTCATCTGCCCGTGTATTACCACCCGCAAAGATTGCTTTCCTGAGTACTGCTCTCTCTGTTGTTTGAGGTGGATTTCTGCGCCATACATTGTGTGACACGCACATCCCCTGCTCCCAGGAGGCACTTGTGACACAGAGAGAATGCGTATACAGTATATAAAAAAACTTCCATGCACATGCAAATGAAATCACACCCTTTCTGATGTAAAGCAAATTAGCGAGAGCAAATGTTTGCTCAAACCCTTGGAATGTACAGCAGGCTGGGGCTTTTGCGCACTTAAAAGCCATGCTAGAACAATCTCCTTTTCAGGCACAGCGACATCTTCTGAATTACAAATCAATTTGGCGTTCACCTTCACAAGGATGACAACAGCTGCATTAACATGCAATTAACAGGAAAGGCGGTTAATTTATTCACATGCCAATTGAATATTCGCAATCCACCACAGATTTACTGTTATTCTCAACGTCAGGCAGAGTTTGGTGTTACAGACTTGTCCTAATCATCAGCAGACTGTTGAATGATGTGGAATGAAATAATGACGGGCAAGAAGGCAGAGAGGGGAAAGAGTGTGACAGAGACATTGCAAGGAAGAAGCAGAAAGGCAGAGCAAAAGAGAAAGGATTTAATGAGGGACAGACAGGGCAGAAATAAAGACCATAGGACAAAGACGTGGAAGAAAAGAAAAGACACAAGAATAAAGACACAAGAGAAAAATAAAAAGCCAAAAAGAGAAAGCGAGCAGTTGAGACCGTGGCATCCTCTAGAGTGTAATGATGTGGTGTTGATTTCTTTCATGGAGGCATTATGCATTAAGAGGGTGATGATAATGAAGCCACAGAGCACAGTGAACAGCAAGCAGAACAACTCATTAGGATAAGAGTGGGTCTTTGTGTCAACTTGTGCTTGTGAACATTCCTAAAGGGGGAAAACATCACAGTCTCTACAGACAGGCAGGACGCGATTGTTCAACCTCTACTAACAAAGGCAGCCTTAATTAGCAAATGGTTAATGAAGGGAGACTTAATTGTCCTTCTGAAATTATTTATTACTTTCATTTGTTAAGTGTTGCCTGGAGATGATTCATTTACAAGACCCATATATTTAATATGCGAACACAGACTAAATTGGATTTATAGCAGCTGAATGGTGCAAATCCTTTGAACTGGGTTTGAAAAAAAACTGTGTTTTCAGGTATTAACATGCTTGAAAATGTGTTAATATGAAGCTGAGCTTTATTCTCTCAATGAGTTGAATCAAGTATTTTTATTTATATAGCCCAAATCAGAAATTTGCATCAAAGAGCTTTACAGTGTGTACAACGCGTATAACATAACCTATATTCTTAGACCCTTGATTCAGATAAGGAAAACTCCCCCTAAAAATGTGAAGCATGGAAAAAACCTTGAGGGATCCCTTGTTTCGGGCAGACAGACATACAATAAATGCAAATAAATAAAATAAAAATGGCATCCAGCAATATAAATAGTTAATTTACAACACGTAGAAACAAATATAATGCAAACATGCTGTATATAACGAATATGAAAGATTATAAGTACAGGTACACAGACACAGTAAGTGTGGTAAACAATCCAAGGGACTATATAGACTATAGACGCTTTCCAACTGGAGGGATTTTTGCAGTTCCTAGAACCCTTTTTTTCTCCTGTTCCGACTGGAATAATTTGGGGATTATTAAGGTCCCCACAGTTCCTGTAACATTTTCAGCTCCTACTTCAGGGCAGAATCTTTTCCCTTTTCTGCATAGTGGTGGTTAGATGGCTGTGATTATAATAACAAAAGGTCAGTTGGCCAGTGCAAATGCAAATGGAACAACCGGTTTTGGGGGAGAGTAGTTCGTAGAACTGAAGTGGACTGTTCCTATAACTACGTTTGTAGAAAAACGTAGAAAGAGAAGCTCTTTTACTGTAAACTATGGCGATCAATGTCCTTGTGGAAAACTTTTTGGGTGCACTGATCGCGCTCACACACGATCACAATCACAACATTTAGACACGTGTACGCACACATACAGGGATGAAATAGGAATGTAATTTAAAGTTTAATCAAGTTCTCTGATGAAAACCAAGAGGTCAATAGAAATGTGTTTAATGAAACTGCTGACTGTGTATGTGTTAATGTGTGGATTTATTTGTGTCCACTTGACCGTGAATGTGTGTGTGTGTGTGTGAGGGAGATGGAAAGAGTAAAAGAGATAGAGACGTGAGTATTATCTGCATGTGTGTATGGAGAAGACCACTGTTTAGAGTGCATTAAAGTGGAACGAGACTCTATCTCTCCTCTTCCTTTAATCAGGTTTGTGGCTGAATTGATGTGCAGATCAGGGATAAGTGAAGCCATTACACACAGGCAATGGTTTCACACATCACAGCTGGACAATGCAGACCATTTTGACTTGTCAGAGCAGGAAAAGCACAGTTGTAACTAATAACATGAATGGCTCTGTCGCATTTGTGTACTTTACAGACCTTTCTCACAGTGGACATTTTAGCTTGCCAAGCACAGGTGTAACTAATAATATTAAAATGAATGAATTCCATGGCACACCTAACCGTAGCCTACAGATCCACCCGGCCGTGCGACGCTTCTGTTGCGCCGCGCTCCACTTTATTCCTATGGGTGACGTCAAGCGACTTAGCTGTTAACATGGGGATAATTTGTAAACTCCATAAAACTTTGATGCGATTTGGGGTTGTATAAGATGCCAATGCTAACCACATAGCATGTTGCCATGGTAGTTTAGGTGTGAAGCTGTGCCAGCGAGCCAGCATGCACAAAGCCAGGACCCTTGCACACTTACATGAAATGCAGACATTATTAGTGCTATTAGTTACATTTACAAGACAACATATACACAGTGGGGGAGAGCAATTGGCTACAGCAAGAACGGCACAAAAGAAGATAACTATTGACTGAAAACAATAATACGTTTTCATTTTTTTTTTTACATTTTATTCTGCGTGTTGCCTGTGTATCATATGGGCCAAATCATCATGCAAACAGTGTGCCTAGTTATATGAAAGGACCCCATTGTTCAAACACTTGAAACTTGTTTACACAGATGAAACTCAACTTGGTATTTTAACATAAATTTATATTGTAAGTTTGGTTCCCTGATGAAATGTTTTCAGCATGCATGAGTTCACCACTTGCATTGGAATGATGCAGCTGTAATAGATTCCCTCATTTGAAATAAATGAACTCGACAAGGAGAGAAAATGAGAGTGAGGGAGAAGTCGCAGAGGGAAAACTTGTTTCTAGAGAAGAGAGGAGTTGCATTTGAAAATTAAATATTTACATTTTTATGAACTAAAATTGATGCCTGCTCTTAGCAAATGGTAACTGAAATGTAAATAAAGCTCATTGCAAATTATTTTTAAGTAAAACATGAGTGTAAATTATGTAAGAGAAGTGAACGGTCATTTTAATTAAAAGATTTTATTTTATTTTTTTCATTACAGTTTATTATTTTGTTGTCTTGTCTTGGCCATGTATTGGTCAGTATTCAATGAGCGTAATAAATGAGTGAAACAGCGCCCCCCTGGTTTGGCTGGTAAATGACAGGTTGTGTGGTCAAAGGTGATATTGCACCTTTACGGGTGAGACTGGACTCAACAGACGGGGAAGCCAGCCAGGTGAAGTTAATCAAAATAATAAGTGTTCGATGCGCACACTGCCAAGCTGCAGCGCAACTATGGACGCACAAGTATGTGGAAAAGAAACTGAAGTGAATTGTGAAGTTTGTCTTACTCTGACCTCAAAACAAACAAACAAACAAACAAACAAAGAGAAAGAAAGTTAACATCATTCAGTTAAATATAACAGCGGATGAACGTCAGGTAGTTTTCCAGTGTTGCTAGCATAATGACATTGGCTAACGTTAACCTCCGACTGGCAAGGCTAGCTAGCAGTGATATTATGTCTGGCAACGAGCAAACAAAATGACTACAACTGCAATAAAAACCATGGGGTATTGCTGGATATTGGATATAAACCACTTCATCTCCGTAAAAGGAAGAAGAACGGACTTCAACGTCAAATAACGTGAGTCAACTAGCTACAACCTGTCTGTCTCTTAGTTGACGCTATCTGTTTGTCACTTGCTAGCTGGTTTCTTTCCTGCTGGTTAAATGTGTGGCTGTCTGTGTGCGTATTTAACTCCATGCCTTGTAGTTGCTGATATAACTGTTAATGGAGTTTATATTCTACTGTGCCATGTGTGTCTGGTTACACACTGAAGCTGCTGTGTCAGCTAGCACACAGTCATATAGACATTCAATAATTTTGAATTTCTCCAATTTTGCACTTATACAGTAGGTGTGATGTGTGATGTGTGATTTGTGAAGGTCTGCTACTGCTAGTTGCTTGTGAGAGGTTGGTTTAAGCTATGCTATTATGATGTATTGGCTTACTTACCGAATACTGTAGAATATGCTGTAGTCGAGTAGATGAGTGGAAGTCATGTATTTTTATACATGCATTGGTACTTTCTGATAACAGCAACTTAAATCTGTGAATGTATTGTCTGTGTCAGAGTAACATTATTTTGGATGCAACACTTTTGATAGCCTAAATGATTAAATGTTTAATTAACCAAACATGCTAATATGGGCTGCTTCGCTCTGTTTTAAATACAGTAATTGTTGTTTTGTATACAGTAATTGTTAACTGAATATCTTTGTGTTTTGTCCTGTTTGTTGGACAAAACATAATATTAATTGAAGATGTCACCTTCGGCTCTCAGAATCTGATTGCTCACTATTTTGACATTTCATAGAGTCGATAGTAAATGATTTATCAGTTTATCTATACATTGGCTACATTATACAAATGATCTTGAGTTGCAGCTTTGTATACAATAAGTAGTAGCCTACTGTGGCCTGTATACTTTTGTATGCTAAGAAAGTGCATAAGAAACGTGTAATATATGACATATGCTTTGTTTTTAGATGTGAACATAAATCTGCTGTCTAAGCACATCTTAAAGTTTACTAATTGTACATAATGTGGTTTGTTGTGACCCACCACAATGGAACGGTGCTGAAACAATTCTAGTAAGCCTAGTCAGTGGTCCCTGTGGTTTAGTGGTGAGCTGATTAGAACTGTGCATATCTGACAGATGTGTGAAGATCTCTTTAGGTGTGTTCTTCTCATTTTATCGTTATTTTTTTTCCATTACATTTGAGCAGTGGAGAATAACAGCACTGTTAGATTGGTCACAAATCAAAAACTGGTGATCACGCCATGTATGCCTGTGTAATGAGTATGGGGAGTGTGTCATATTTGCTCAGTGAGAGTGCTGCATGCTACATCTTACAAAACTATTTGGATCATCTTTCAGTCTTGTTAGAGAACCTCAACAGACACATACACATGGGATTATTCTGCTATACAGGTGTGAAATTTGGTGGTGGGCTGAAAATTAACTCTGTCTGTTTTTGAAAAAAAAAGACCAAATGCTGTTACAGAATTTGTTATTGTTGGAATAACCAATCTGTGCTGGACAGCTGCTTCATAATCTGCTTTTTGTTATCACAAATGTTTGATTGGCTGCTTACTGTAATCGATCTGTGTGGTTACTAAATTATCTTATTACTTACTTGTGTTTGCTATCATAAGTGACAGAATGAACACTTGGGTGATAAGTTCAGCACTCTGCTGCAGAGCCACATGGGTGGAGACAATGTTGATTACATTTCAACGGTTTCAACTGTTTCTCTTAGAAATTCTTTAAAATGGAATGACAAGTGATTCATAGATTCTTTCTTAATGCTCTTACTGGGGCGTAGACAGGAAGTTGACCTGCAACAATACAGCATTTGAATACATTTTTTATATTTTGGTGCCTTATCTTTCAAGCAGCATTTCCAACGTTGTGACTGTAGAATAATCTGGGAAGTTTAAACAAGAACACCCCAAATAGATCAAAGATTTGAAAAAAATTATACAGTATTTTTAATAAATGTGAGCGAAAGTAGGACAGATGAGAGAAAATGAGACAGGGGAAACTCACAGGGATGGCTTCAAGAAGGGAAGGGATTCTTTCCAAAATGAAATGTGGAGTGCTAAGTGGCTGCTAGTACAGTATAGTAGGGCTGCAGCTGGAAAATATCATAATCCTGATCATTTTGGTCAATATTGAAATCACTTATTATTATTTAACACAATTACTCATTGACTTTTGGAAAGGTGTTGCAATTATTGAATACAAAAAAAAGTGAAACACATCAACAGTGAACATTTCCCTTACTTTTCCCGTTTGAACTTTTTCTCTCATTCATAACACAAGACAAAATAAGAGTTAACTTCTTAGCAGTGCACATCAGCTAAGAAGGTTCTTGGTGTTTGACAATGAAAGAAGCACATATAAAAAAAACTTGGAGAGAAATTGTTTTTTTTTATTTCCTGCTTTCCCCCTTTTTTATTATTCAGATTCACCTCTTAATCTGTTTTCACTCTTCTGTTGTGTCATTATCTTGTATCCTCTCATCCATATTGATTTTTTTTTCCACTCTGCTTTTTTCCATCCCCTATAAGAGGAGGATAAGACCAGTGAAAAGTAGAGCCAGACAGATTCATATCGGCGGGCCGATATTAGGCATTTTCCAAACTATTGGTATCGGCATTTATAATGGCCGATAAATGAATATTTAAAAAATAAAATAAAAACGGACGAAACACCCTTCAACCATGTTAGGAGTGTTGGCGTTGCATAGTTTGTCCACCAGAGGGCGCTCTACAACGTCCCTGGTGGCAACGCTCTTTGATTTTTTTTTGTTTTTTTGTTATGTTGTGTTTTTGTTCAAAGGACTTTAAGTTTCATATCTTAAGTTTGTATTTTTATACATTTTATTTATCAGAAATGTTCCTCTGTTCTGTTGTGACAATAAAAGTTTCTTTTTAAACTGCTTTATCATATTGTTTTAGTGAGGACTCATAAATAACTACAAATAACTAATGTTAGGGAAATCTGATTATTACGCATTTCTGGATTTAAGAAAATTCAAAATATATCGGCTGATATATCGGAATATCGGATTTTTAAATCACCAAATATTTGTATCAATATCGGCCTTTAAAATCCTTTATCGGTCGGGCTCTAGTGAAAAGTGAAACGGAGAAAGAAGCAGAGCAGTAAAGGTGATGGATAAGGAGACGGAAGGCAGTAAAACGGTAATCGTCAGAGGAAAAGAGTTCAGTAAGAGCAGCGGAAGACTCCAGGGAAAAAGACGGGTTGTGCGAGGTGTTTTTACATTAGATCAGAGAGAACAGGTGGGAGGATGAAGGAAAAAAAGAGGTTAAGTGTTTGGCGTTTCCACATCCTTGCTTTCCTGCTCTTGTCATGCCTCAATCTATCTTTCTTCCTTTGCTGCTGCTTTCTCGTCTGCTCTCTGTCTCCTGCAGCCTTTTCTGACCATGTTAATAGCAGCAGCGTATTATTTATGAAAGCAAGGCGAAAACGAAGACATAGAAAGAACATTAGCAGAAAGCCAGTGTCCTCCCGCAAAAAAAGAATCTTTTGAAGGGACATTGACAGGACGCGTGCTTGCTCTTGTGTGTTTAAAACAGATGTCCTCCTTTGAAGATTTGTATAGAACATGACATATGCTGGATAATGCACTCTTTCTCTCTCTCATTCTCTCGCTTTTTCATCACCTCTTCCCCTCCCTCTGTCTCTATCTCTCTTTTAGATCCCTCGCTCCCTCTTTTCTCCCCAAACTTAATACTCCTCTCAGTCCTCAACCCTCTCTTCATTTTCTTTTCATCTCCCTCTCTCCCTATGTAGCGGTGGTAATGGAGCGCTGGAGCGAAAGGAGGGGACTCCTTCCTTTGCCTCCCAAAAACACTCACTCACTCACTCACACTCTCTTAGGCCTATACTTTGGATTTTTATCCCCTGTATTGTTTTTCGTCTGTTCAAATGGAAGTGATCAATATAATTGATTTATTGATTGAAAAAAGAATATAATGGTAAATGGGAGCTCATTTATGGCGTAATGTTTTGCCTTCTTTATGGTAGTGTGTATTTGGTTGGTATTTCCGTGTGAGATTGCTTTACTGAGAGTTGGGAGTATTAGCATGCGTGTTTCTTTTTGTGTGTTTGTGAGAGGGAGGGAGGGAGAGAGGAAGACAAGGAAAGAGCAGGAGTGCATTACTTGCAGGGTTTTGCCAATTACCCCCCAAAGCTGGAGGTCAAGGAGGAAAGAGACGGAAAACATTTTGTTCCTTTTAATATGCATTCATTGCCTGCCAGGAATAGTCTCTCTCTCTCCCGAAATGTTCTCATTTTCTCTCTTTCTCTTTCGTCGTTATACCTCTCTCATGCTTCCAGTTTCCCTAAGGCTGTGTTCAGACGGACGTTAGCACTGTGTGAAAAAAAAATGTGCTCCCCATTTATTTCATTAAGACCACTTGCTTAATACAATGACTTTGCAAATGCAGGGGGCTTCATCAGAAAAATGCAGGGTTGCTCAGTAAAACTGTTGAACCTGACTTAACTTTTGCCACAAGGCAATGCATTAATATAATAATAATAATAATAATAATAATATTAATATAACACATTTTATAGACAAAGTCACAAAGTGCTTCACGAGAGAATAAAGAAAAGACCCAATAATATAACAATGGAAATAAAAATGTAATTTCTTAAGGAGTGTACGTTTCTGTCTCATAGTATTATTAATCAAATGTTGTGTTTTGGTATCTGATCAGACTCAAATTCACACCGTATTGTTATGACTGGATAAAATGTATGGTTCCAGTCTGGATAATGAATATTGAAAGGAGTATTGAGTCTGTAAACGGTCTGTGAGAGCCGCAGCACAAGCTAGAATAATAGCTCCTCCATTTCCAAACACAGTGCAGCAGTGTTTCTATTCGCCAACCAATGCAATTCTGCATAGTCAAAGCTGAACAAAGGTCAATACTGACCCGCGATGTCATCCAAGCCGGATGGAAATTGTCCCGAAACAAGAACCATATGCTTGAATTTGTGTGTCCTGCGGACCTTAAAGTAAATGAAAGACGAAGCAAATATTCGCAGAATTAAGTGATATGACCATACCTTTACTCTCTTTTTTTCATCTCATGCCTATTGGCTTTCGCTCTTTTGCTCCAGCTCTTTCATCTCAGCACCCATGCACCCTCCTTTTCCTCCCTCCTTCTTTCTCTGTTCTCCCTCTGTCTGCCCTCGCTGCCCTAGCCGGTCTTACCTCCTCCGAGGTAAGGCAGTACTAAACGGCCTCGGCGCAGTGCCCCCATGTATTTTTAATGGCCACGCCCGTCATGCTGGAATCTCAGCATGAATTATGCATAGAGGATGAGTGAGAGAAAAGAGAGGGGGAGGACACAGGGAGGGGAAAAAGAAGGTATGAAACAGAACAAATAGATGAGGGGTAAAAGAGATGAGAAATCATTGAAGACAAAAAACCATTCCGGGAGAGTAAAAAAGATGTAGTGAGAGAGAGAGATGTGTATTTTAGAATAATCACAGCTCGGAGAGGAGAGGAGAGTGCGACCTCTCAACTCCCTCCATCATGCCCTCATTTTATCGCTCCACCCCTGGATCTAACTTCCCCTCCACATCCCGCATCCATTCATTTCTCTCTCTTTTCCTCCAGGGCTCCCTTTCTTCTCTCTTGCTATTTCATCACCTCTTCCCCTCCCTCTGTCTCTATCTCTCCTTCTATCCCTCTTTTATCCCCAAACTTAATACTCCTCTCAGTCCTCAACCCTCTCTCTTCATTTTCTTTTTCAACCTATTCATCTCCCTCTCTCCCTATGTAGCGGTGGTAATGGAGCGCTGGAGGGGAAGGAAAAGGGGGAAAAGGGAGGGAAACATAAAGGCAGACAGAGATAGACAAAGTGAAGGACAGGTGTGGCTTAGACTTTAGACTATTGAGCATCATGGACTCTGTCCTTTGCCTCCCAAAAATACACCCACGCACACACCCACACCCACCCACCCACCCTTCTTGGTAATGGACATTGGAGGGTGGCCGACACGCTAACCATGAGATAATGGAGCAGATATGTGACTTTCCTTTATTACTTTCTCTCCCTCTCTTATTGAAAGTAGCTGGAAATTAGCTGGAACTTATGTATCAGATATATTTATATATATTTATTATATTTCTTTCAAGTTATTTATGCTCTCATCAGCATATGCTTGCTTTATGCAAATGTTTATTATTTTTGCAACAATCCAAAACAATGACAAATACTGTCTATAATATTCTCCAGAATAACCTCAAAGTTACTGTATGCTCAAAAAATATGCTGAAAACATAATATGGCAAGCTCAAGCCCATCAACAGATTAAACACATTATCCAGCGTGGCCTGCCTTTGGCGAGAGGGAGGAGGGTTCTCTACATCAGCCGTACGCTTGGCCAGCATGTGGTACTTGAGAATCGATGTACTCCGGTGGTAACTCAATTCACATCGACAGTACATGTAACTTTAGTCTTGTTGGGAGAACCATCTTGAAGGGCTTTGAAACTTGCCATTCAAAAGACCCTATTCTTTATCCAGTTCTGCTCAAGGAGGATCGTTTCTGCTAGCCATCCACAACGTCACTGCTGCATTGCTTTCTGATTTCTTAAACTACTGAGCGGCCCGGGGGCCCAAATCACAGAACACGCGTTGGTTAATAGCACGTCAAAGAAATTAGTGGCGTTAAAAGGAATTTGTGTTAACTCGTTACTATCGCGTTAATTTTGACAGCCCTGATGTCATTAGTGAATGCAACAGAAGCCATTAAAGTTCAGTGTGATTTTTCTGCATCCAAGCAGCCAGTTACACAGTGCTACACAATTATTTTATGTGCATTCATTTTACTTTTATTAGGACAATACTGTTATATGGTCAAGAGATATCAAAAGTTGTATGAAGTTGCATGTGTCTGAAGGAATAGAACACCCTGGAATACAAAAAGAAATCATTATCTACTTTGTCCAAGTTTCTAGAAAAACCAAACACAAAGTGAGTTAACCACCACACTTACTCCACCTACCCCTGCCCTATTGCATTTAATGAGGCTGTCTTTTTACAAATCTAAAAACGGCCTAAAATCAGGTTTGTCCAAACAGCATAATCCAGCTTTGTAGCTGAATTATTGCACTCTGGCACCAAACGTTTACATATGTACCTCATTATTCCCACTCTGACAGTTCATATTTTGTTGAACACATCCACAGCAGTGTAGATACAGCTACAGGTGATTTATTTAGAATTTTTATACAGTCTATGGTTCATACGCTTAAAGCAATTTGCAGAAACACTTAGGCGCTGCGCCTAAGCCGTATAATAGCAGGAAAAACCCTGTGTAGGGCACTATATAGTGTTATATTTCAGTCAATACTCGGGTCACAACCCCCATCAGGCATTCCTCTAAATTTGCCTTATTTGCGCTGTACAGGATGGTAAGTTAGCTGTGGGATAATAGAGTCCGCAATATGGGGTGTAATAGTTGTCAGCGAGTTTGTAACTCCTGCACCATCTGTGAAGGCCTGTGCCACGCCATGCAAGCATAAACAAAGGTTCAGAGAGTTTCAATCACAGTCCGTACACACAGTTCTGAGAAGAGGCCTATCAGATTAAGTGAAAACACCTGTGTGGATTTTTCGGTCAATTAGGGGCTGAAGGCAGGTTGAAGTCCCTTGTTTTAAAATTAGTGTGAAAAGTGAACTTTTGTTTGTATCGCAGATTAGAGTAAATAGTGGTGTCATCAGCACTAAAGTTACTCTTGGTAGTAGTAGTAGCTGTATCAATGCATTGCTTTAGAAGCAAGCCAACTCGTAATAATTGGTGGTGGTGATGTGTAGTACCACTAATGGTACTAGTACAAGTAGTCCTAGAAGTAGTTTATGCTTGGAAGTCAGCAAAGTTTACCTTTGGTCATCACTGCTGTCACTGCTGGTTAATCACACACACAGCCTGACTTGCTGTTAACTCCCCTCCTGTTCTGACAGGGCTTTGAGAGCTGAAGATACATTTGATGGGTTAGCCTACATGAAAAAAAACTTGAGGCTTTGGTATTTTGGTATACTTTTGATATTTCTAGGTGACTTCTGTGATAATTAGGGTGACATTTAGAAAAGCTTTGATGTGTTTTCCCGCTCCTGTCTGGGAGCACGAAGACAGGAACACAGGGGCACAGAGACAAAACGTGCTTCATCTCTACAGGGTTTGTGTTTTGCTTTGGCTACTCCAAAATGTCCTCCAGTCAATCCAGTGAAGTCAGTTGTATGGGCCTAATTGCTGAATGTTGAGCTAGTGATTATTAATCAATAATAAACAAGTGTTTTGAAAATAACAAAACATTTAAAGGGCCATAAATATGACTTCTGTCAGTTAGCCCATGCAGAGTCTGGCTGTAGGATAGCATTGGCAGAAATAACAAACACCTGCTTCTGCTAGTTTGATTTTTCTTCTAATTATAATTAAATCTGCTAATGACCTTTTAATATAGACACCGTAGATACAAAGTACAGCCAACTATCCTAGTGTCAACAATTAATGTGGAGAATCTCACAACAGGGATTGTGAATCAAATAAAAAAAAAAAAAAAAAAGATAGTGCCAGGAGAGCTTTCAGCTGCTTCATATGACCTTATGTAATTAATTACAATTTGAATTGTTAGTTCACACTGGGCTGTGTGCACAGAGTAGAGGGAAGCAGAGGTGGAGAGAGGCAAGTACGAAGAGAAAGAGAAAAGTCTTTTTTTCTTTTCGTATGTACTCTGAAATACAAACTTGTGTAGTTTAATATTGCACTGACTGAAGTCAGGCTGGCATTGATTTGCACCTCTTAACCTTAACTTGGAATTATTGTTCTCAGGAACCTTAAAGCTTCCATTTTGAAGTGTTGTCTCATGTGAGGCATTTTTTTTTGTTTGTGTAAACGTTCCAAATAAAAGAAGAAAATAATTAAATGTGATGAAGTATGACATAGTTCTTTTAAACCACGTAATTGAATTTACAACCAGTTAATTGAATTTGCATAAAAATGACTGTATGGTAATGGTGACCGTTAAAGTGATGTAAAATGATATACCATGATAGAAGATTTGGGCCATATTGCCCACCCCTATGTCATAGTAGTGGCAAATATCAATTTGCTCAAAGTGTCAGCGTGGCTGTATACTGATATTCAGTTCACACACTGTAGAAACTCGAGAAAGGCAAGTCAGTGCTGTGGATGCCACTACAATCCCATTTGCTGTCGGGTTGACTAATGTATACTGGATGTTGTTTACTCCTTGTTCTTCTCTGACATTTTGATCACAAGCTCACTCTTGAAACCACTAAGGTACTGACACCCTCTCCTGTTGGCCCATATTAAATATGAGTGTTTCCTGGTGGGATTGTTCGTTTCAATCCCTCTTGTTCTTTAGCCAGCCAGCCAGCCAGCCAGCCTTGACCTTAAGAGCATCATTCAGAGGGACGACTCCCTGCTAAACACCTGCTTTCTCTCTCTTTCAAACACACACAGCCTAAAAGTAAAACCTTTAACATATGGCCAGGTGTCTTCAGGGCTATTTCTTACTTAGTAAATACTCTTCTCTTTTCCTTTAAATTACTTTTGTTGACCTAAGTCTACTCAAGCTTTACTTACCCGTATCTATTAAACTAGTATAAGTTAGTGTTGATTGATATTGATGTTTCTCCAGCAAACTAAACTCTAAACATCTTTCCCATTTCAAAAGACTGACACATACAGTATAGATTAAAGCTGCACACTCTGGAGCCCTGTAGAGAGTTGTTTCCACAGACAGAAGTCCTCTTCTGCTGCAGTATGATATGGTTGGTCATTCAGGTTCATTAAAGTGCTCATATTATGCGAATTTTCAGGTTCATAATGTATTCAGAGGTTGTACCAGAATAGGTTTATGTGGTTTAATGTTCAGAAAACACCATATATTTGTTGTACTGCACATTGATGCAGCTCCTCTTTTCACCCTGTGTGTTGAGCTCTCTGTTTTAGCTACAGAGTGAGGCATCACACTTCTGTTCCATCTTTGTTGGGAGTCGCACATGCGCAGTAAGTATACTGCTAGCTAGTCCGTTGCAGAGTATGAGGGAATGCCATGCTAGCAGCTAGGCGAGCATTATCACGTGTTACAAAGTGATGCACGTTCGTCAGGGAAGTAAAGGCTTACCATCTGTTGGAGATGGTAAGTCCCTTTTGGGTGGACTTTGGGCTTTTTTACTTTGTAAATCAATAACATGCACAAAAATGTATATAACACAATAAAGGAAAGGGGGAAAGCCAAAAAGCATAATATGAGCAATTGTAATTTACATAATTCTGTGCTAATAATTGAATTTGCATACAACTTGTAGGCTAGATAGAGAAATGGATCGGTCATCTGCTTTATTGAGTGTTTTGTTTAACCAGTTCTAATGTAGTGTACATCATTTAGTTGTTTCTCTGGAAACCGATGACATAGCTTCTTCTAAAGGTCTGAACCTAAGCCTGCGTATCATAATACCTGTTTGCGAGGCCGTTGAGATAGCCCTCAGGGGTGCTTACCACTGCTTAACTCCATAAAAAAGCAGCTCCGCAACAATACATAAAACTCTCTGAGCATGTTTCACTTGCTGTCTCAGAGGGGATTTAACCGCTAAGACAAGTCTTTCCCTTCTCTAGTAGAGCTGGACACCTGCCAAAGTTTATGCACTGAAAAATGAGTTTTGTGCACGTGTACGCACTAAGATGTACACTCGTGCAGGGGGACACACACGCTGTACAAACACATTCACACTGTTGCTGTTTTGTTGTAGTTGGGAGAGGGTTTTTAGAGAGAAATGTCAAACCTTTTGGTCCTGCTCCACATTCTTCACCAGGCTTACTGTTTGATGGTTCACCCTGTAATTTAAAACAAACTGCCTGAATTCTAAAAAACATAAGCAGTGTACTATATCTTTTTTTTCATTATCTACTATTTTTTTGAAACTGCAGCTCAGGACTAAAGGAAGTCAAACCTTTAGGGACTTAAGGAAAGATGAACACTTTCTGCTCAGGAGCCATTTACTTATTAATTCAGTCAAGGTTCAATATCCGGTGTTATCTTATCTATCATCTAAGCCCACTATTCTATGAGAAAGTTGCAGCAACATGATCAGGGATAATATTATATTTCTGAAGACAAAGCTTTTTTTTTTTTTTTTTTTTTTAACAACATGACTGGAAACCGTAGGTTCTGTATATTTCGATGTGTTTCCATTTCCTGCCTTCACGAGCTGCTGCTATGAACTCTGTCATTTAAACATGATTTATTTCGAGGGTGAAAAAAGATTTATTTATGTTGGTAACATGCCTTAATGTTTAAAAATCGACAAATACATCTCAATACAAGAAGCTACAGGAATAATCTAAAAAATAAAATAAATTCTGGTGTGGTGATTTCAAGGTGCTGCTCGATATCAGCTTTAGTCTTATTTTAAAGACAAAATAAAAGCTTGTTTTCAAAAGACACAGACACATGCTGTGAACTCATGTGGATCCCATTTCCTGCTGTGAGGCTCAAGTATTTTCCATTTCATAACTAGACTTTTGTCTTTATTCTTCAAACGTGATATGGTGTTGGGGGACAGTTTCATATTTACCTTGTTCTAGTTAAAAATATAGTATTGCAGCCAATAATCAAAAGTGAGCACCAAGCTAGTGTGTATGTAGCCTCAGAACAACTTACTACTCAATTACCAGTAACCTTTTCAACCATATGCTTGGGTCTGGTGGTTAATACAAAAACCCTAGCATTGATCAGCTTTACAGGCTGAATTATGCTTCTGTTTCAAGCTTGTGGAATACCTCATACATGCATCACATACTGCAGAGGCCATGAAGGCTGCAAAGAAATGCTTGGTCTGCTTTGTATATTCTCTTACTGTTACATGTAGTGTTTGTAAAGAAAACGCAGACCAGTTTAGAGAAAAGCTCGGTAATCACTCAGTAATTAAGCGAAACCATTTCTCGTGCAGATCACATCACGTTCTATTAAAAAAAATTTGACCACCATTACCTCATACATCTAGTGTTGTGGCTGTGCTATGAACGTCAACAGGTAAATACGTTTTTGAATTCAAAGTTATTTCCTATGTCTCAGTACCTTGAAGGAAAAAATATAGTTTAGCTTTAACTGCCCTGCCAAGCTGCACATCTTATTGTCTCCTTGTAATGGGCACACTTCTTCACTTGTATAGTCTAATTTCCAGCCTGGTAAGTGAGGCTGTGTTTAAGCCCTGTCTGTACATCCGTATGGCTGTTGTGCTGCTAATGGGCTTAGCCCATTAAGTGAAGAGTTGTTTTGAACAGTTTAAAACCTTATGGTCGTTGTAAACAACTGGGCCTTCTTGTGAAATAAACTTTGGATGATGTCTGCTACTAGCACAGAAGGAAACTGAGAACAGTGTGTGGGGAGATCTTCTGTGCATAGGTAGACACTCAAAGATAGGAGGAGTGCATTTATACCATAACAGACACATAGGCCATGTTAAGACCAGATGTAGACTTATCCACCTACCACAGTTAAAAGGCACACTTTTATTACTAATTTGGACTGAAATGAAGGTACAGTTAGCATTGGGTATGAGGTAAAAGGAGAGTGAGGATTTGGTTGCAATTTGTCATGTGCCCAGAAACATGACTGTAAATCAATGCCATGCAGTGCTGCTCTGTGTCTGCTGGCTGTACAATAGGCAATATTCATAACAGCCATACAGGTGTACTTTTTATGCATTTGTGCAGGGTCCTGCCTCACAAACAAAACAAAAAGGTACTCTGTTCTGCCTTTTCCTCACAGTGTGTGTGTTTTGGGACTGTAGGTGTTTTGTGAGTATAATGTGATATTGAACAATGTACTTTAAAGGGCTGGGCGATATGGTTGAAAACTGTATCACGATATACTGTAAGTTTTTCATATCGGTAGATATCGATAATTATAGATATTTTTTATGACATATTTAAAATAAGGACCAGGAGAAAAATATATTAAATTTAAACATTTTTATTTTAAACTTAACCCTGCTCTGATTATAATCCCCTCAATTATAAAAGCAGAAATGTCAACACAATCATGGAAAACACTCAAATAATTAAAATGTAAACATAGGTCTAAAATCACAATGAACACTTAACAATGATCTCTTAACATTAAGGTGCAAAATTAAAGAATAAGTAAGAAATGCTTAATAAAGTGTCATAAAATAGTGCAAAGTGTTAGCTAAATATAAGAAACCTGAGAAGGAACTATTTTCTGCAGGTTTAGTGCTAGGTTGGTAACCTGGCTTCTGGACAGCGCTCAGCATGTCTGCCGGCGCTGATGCAGAGTACCTCTCCATGGTGGTCTGCTGCTTGTAGCGTTCACTAAGGCGCTGATGCAGAGTACCTCTCCATGGTGGTCTGCTGCTTGTAGTGTTTAGTAAAGCGCTGATGCAGAGTACCTCTCCATGGTGGCCTGCTGCTTGTAGCGTTCACTAAGGCGCTGATGCAGAGTACCTCTCCATGGTGGTCTGCTGCTTGTAGCGTTCACTAAGGCGCTGATGCAGAGTACCTCTCCATGGTGGTCTGCTGCTTGTAGCGTTCACTAAGGCGCTGATGCAGAGTACCTCTCCATGGTGGTCTGCTGCTTGTAGCGTTCACTAAGGCGCTGATGCAGAGTACCTCTCCATGGTGGTCTGCTGCTTGTAGCGTTTAGTAAGGCGCTGATGCAGAGTACCTCTCCATGGTGGTCTGCTGCTTGTAGCGTTTAGTAAGGCGCTGATGCAGAGTACCTCTCCATGGTGGTCTGCTGCTTGTAGCGTTCACTAAGGCGCTGATGCAGAGTAACTCTCCATGGTGGTCTGCTGCTTGTAGAGTTCTCTAAGGCGCTGATGCAGAGTACCTCTCCATGGTGGTCTGCTGCTTGTAGCGTTCACTAAGGCGCTGATGCAGAGTACCTCTCCATGGTGGTCTGCTGCTTGTGTGGTGTAGCAGCTGCAGATGTTGTTGGACGTTGCTGGCGAATACGGCTGTGCTCCAAAGTGTGAGCGCGGCTAAAGTGGTAAAACAAGTTTATGGTATTACCAGTGTTGGTGGGGACGACGGTCTGACGACATTGGTCTGACTACGGTCAGACTTATAAAATCCCCAAAACTGCCATACTGACTTTTCCTGTTTTATCAACAATTTCCTCGCTCGCTGCGGCACTCACTTTCCACTCCACGGCGGTTCTGTTATAGAAGAACACGAGACAGCGATGTGGCGCAACCAAACATGATACTGTTACATGATTGGCTGTTAGTGTCACTCCCCACGTTGCTAGGTTGCCAGAGAGTGAGGGCCTTTGTTCATGCAACCAAACTTGATTCACAACCTCTGGTTTCTTCTGATGAAGAAAAACAAGTTATCAAACGTTTTATCGACCGCATTTTCTATTGATCTTGATATTGACGATAACGATACATATCGTTTTATCGCCCAGCCCTAGTACTTTACGAGAGTGAGGATGTTTGAGTAGGCTTTGACTTTGGGGGGGAAATATATGTGTGCATTTATATATATATATATATATATATATATATATATATATATATATATATATATATATATATATATATATAGAGAGAGAGAGAGAGAGAGAGAGAGAGAGAGAGAGAGAGAGAGAGAGAATCAGGCTTTCCTCAGTTGGAGGTGCCATTATGGAAATGGGAATTAGATTTATACTGCTGCAGTGTACACACACACGTGTGCGCATGCACAAGAATACAAAAACAAAAGTCCAAATTCACTTGCATATTTTGTACAATATGATGAACACAGAATGATTCTTTTTTTTTTTCTCTTATCAAGACTTCATAGCAATAATAAACATAACACGACTTTTACAAAGTGCCTATTCTCTATTGTTTGTGTGTTTATGAACGTATTTTTCACTTGGTCTCAGTATTTCTCCATGGGGTGCCATTGGGCCTGTTTGACTCTGTGAGTGATGCCTCTGCAATATTGCAAAGCATATGACTCGTGTGCGTGTGCGTGTGCGTGTGCGCGTGCGCGCGTGCGCGCGCGCGCGCGCGCGCGTGTGTGTGTGTGTGTGTGTGTGTGTGTGTGTGTGTGTGCGCGCGCGCGCGCGTGTCTTGGGTCTGGTCAAGAGGCCTGAGGGGTATTGATTCATTTAGAAGGCTTTTGGCGATAACAGACTGCCTTGAAGTATGACTCTCTGGGTAGAACACAAACACGCACACCTAAACACACACATACACACACACACACTAATTTAGGCTGATGAAATGTGCTCATACATAAACTAACATTAATTGCAGCCAAATACAGCAACGTGTGTGCTTATAAAAAATACACATTTGAGAAACATTTAGTTTTAAACATTAAAAGAAATTGACAGACACACACACACTTTTGGTAGATAGTGCACTATCTGTGTCTGTATACTCCTGAGAGAAACAGGGTGAACAACAGAGAGAAAAAGAGAAGATGTGTCAAGTTGAGCCATTGTTCTGGTTTCTGCTGCTATAGCAGGTTTTTGGCAGCCAGAGACAGCAAGTGTTGAGTGTGTGTCTGTGTGTTTGATGGTGTGGGAATGTGTGGTGTAACAGATGCATTAACCAACATATCTCATTGTACTTACAATTTCACATTAGCTGCCACCTCAGCCTCACCTCTACTGGGAAGTTTGCATATTAAAAGTCCCTCGGATTACAGTTTTCAATCCAGTTTAATTAAACCCATTACTATACCTCCAATTTAAATTCAGAGTAATGTCTTTGTTTCTCAAGATGGTAGACGGTAGCGTCTTAAGTTTTGCTTCTTTCAATCATCCAGCACATATTAGAAACCAAAGTTATGAGGAAGTTAAAAGAGGAATGGACAATTCACAGCAATTTAAGATTAGCCAGGACAGACGAAACTGTGTACAAATCTTAGCATCAAATAAAACCAGATTATTTTGTACACTGCATTGATTCATTAGTATTAGCCTAATGTGTGTATCTAACTAAACTAAAAGCATTCAGAAAACATCTGGAGTTTGATGTATTGTGAGGTAAGGCAACATTCATCTGCAGTATTGGTATACCCTTTCATATAACTCATGGGCACATAAGAGATAAGGTATGACACCAAATAAGAAATAAAAAATAAAAATAAGCCCTGCATATAGGCCAAGTGGCTCTTGAATTCCTGAATGTAATAAGCAGTAATTGAAAGTCTTTTAGACACCTTGATGGGTCTGGGGAGGGTGAGCCATCAGACGATACAGAGTCACAGTAATACTGTCATTACATCATACATTAAAGGTGACAGGATGGCATATACTTTTTATAGTTCAGAGAAGCTGGAATGTCAAATTGCTAATTGCATAAAAAGCTGTCCCTGTTTTGGGCTGTGAAGACTGTGCTAAATATTTATTTGTGGATACTTATCATATACACAGCGGTTGTTCACATTAGTGCTACACTTGGTTTGATTTTTATGCATATTAAGTTAAAGTATGCTGTTTTTAAATCACTCACTTGCTCAGGATGATGTAGTTACATTCTAGTTCAAGTATTTTCTGATGACTGTGGTGTTTCCAGACACCTGCAAAGAGTGGAGATGTTCATAAGAAAAATAATCTCTGTGCCATGTCTGTATTCATATTGTATATGTGCAAGAACTCATAATGTGGCTATACTCACTAGAGGTTAGAAGAATGATTTATATTGTTTCCATTTCTATGTTATTAAAGGAACACGCCGACTTATTGGGACTTTAGCTTATTCACCGTATCCCCCAGCGTTAGATAAGTCCATACATACCCTTCTCATCTCTGTGCAAAGCAGCTGCTTCTTCTGCTACTTGGGCGGAGTGATTTGCTGGGCTGCAAAGTGCAAGCAAATCACTCCGCCCAAGTAGCAGAAGTAGCAGTGCTTCGTCTTTCTGAGAATATAGTTCCCAGTTTGTATACAGTTAGAAGATGGCTGTGTCTCTTGTGACGTTGCTATTTGTACACGCTGTGAATATACAAATCACAACATGTAAATAGGAAAATGTTGGCGTTATTTTGTCACTTATTGGGAGCAGTAGGTTAGTTGGAACCGGTTACCTCCAGGATCTGTGCTAAGCTAGGCTAGCGGTGGGGGCGTCAGACAGTGTTACAACACACACGGAGATGAGAAGGGTACGTATGGACTTATCTAACTCTGGGGGATACGGTGAATAATTTAAATTCCCAATAAGTCGGCGTGTTCCTTTTAAGAGTAAGCATTTGGGGCATGATTTTTAATCGTTAAGTTGCTTATGCTAAATTAACTTCTTCAGCAGCATAAACACTCATTTAATATCTGCCGCCTCCTGCTCTGCCGCCTCCTCCACCACATCTCTCTCACACACATTTCTAATTTCATCCACTCTTTTTTTTCTTCTCTCTCCATTTCCAACGCTTCTGCTCTCCTCCTTTGCTCCTGTCTACTCTCCTTTCCTCTCAACTGGCTGTGTCATGTTCAGGGACATTAATGTAATGAAATATCTATGTCTGGGTTAAAAAAATACTGTTTTCTATTTCATCCTCTCATTGCTGTCTGGCAGTAATTATGGCTGTTTAATTGGGCCTATGGAGGCTCTGAGAGAAAATGTGTGTGAGAGAGTCTTTAAAATGTGTGTGAGAGAGTCTTTGAGTGTGTCTGTGCTATTGTATGTAGGAGAGGTTGTGCATGTCTTGAGCTGAATACAAAGCAAAGCTGCCTCATGACCACAGAGGGTTCGTTTAAAATCAAGAAGTGTCTTACATTAACATATTGTGGATGAGATCCAATGAACAGACAATGAGCAATAAGTAGTGGACTGTAGTGTGAGCACTTACTGTTTAACTTAATGAATCCATTGCAGAGTGTTATAGTTTGATGACATGGATGAAACGCAGACAAGTGCCTTTTGGCTTTTCACAAATTGGTCCCTGACTTCAGGGAAGACATTAATTGGCACAGAATGTAACGTTGTTTCCCTTATAACAGTGATTCACAGCCTCTAGCTTTGCTCACATGTTCTTCACTTGACAATTATTTATAGATCACTGGGTGGATGAATGGATAGATGGGTTGTTGGATGAAGGAAAATGGCACATGTGGGAAGGAAGTAGGGGATACACATCCTTTTAAAAAATTCATCAAACTCTGAAGTACAGTTAACCTCATGAAAAGGCAAAGAGACATGTCCTATTTCTCTAGGCTTTAACACGCTACAATCACTCTCCTCTTACTTGTTCACTCACTCACTAGTGTGCAGTTTTACCTCTAAAGGCATGGGCTCACGTTATGATTATGATTATGACTGGCCCAAATTGGACCGAGTCTGTTTCAGTCTTATTCTAAATAAAATCTTACAGTATATCAGCCAAAGAGTTCTAATCCTCTGCTTTTTGATCCAGTCGCTGCCTGTCTTGCCTTTCTAGATCAGGGCTTTTCAGAGTCTGACACTGTGTGCCCTCCCTTAGACATCTGCAAATCACAAATAGAGGTTTATTTGTGATGGACAACGGAGATAATGATATCCTTGAACAGCAATTTTACACTGGTTACGATGTCGTTTTCTCTCTGTATCAGTTTTTATTAACAAGTGAAGGGGTGGGTGGAAACGGGGACAACCTAAACCACGTTTTTGACATTTCAGCTTAGGACTCAACTATTGTTGAAGTGAGCTAGCAAGAAAGTGAACAGTGTGTTGGTGGTTTGGTAAGGGAAGAGCTTATTCTAATATAGATGGCGTGCGCACACACAAACACAATCCTAGACACACACACACACACACACTCACATTTAAACTCTCTCCCAGACCTTACTATGTTGCCCATAGGCCACCAAAAAGCCAAAGGGCTGGTACCAAAACCAACCGTCTGTGACACTAGTCTGGAGCGAAGGTCACTCTCTGCACACACACACACCACATTGGTATGTGAGAAGGTCCCTTGGTGCCTTCGGCTTTTAATTTTCTCCTCCTGTCATGCCTGACTGGCACCACCGATGCCAGCACACGAACGGACAACACACACAGATCCAGAAACACTCGCATCCATGGTTCCCAACACACTCACACACACACACACACACACACACGCACCACTCAAGCGCACTTACTTCTATCCGCAATAAATTGGGTGATAATTCTATAGTCCAATTCAAGAACATTGCTTTACGACAGATGTGCAAGTGACAGGCATCTACAGACACGCACACACTAAATTTGACATCGGTCTGCAATATTGCCATTTTCTCTCTCATACAGATTTTAACGCACACCTGGCCGCTTCACTAACTCCTCAGTCAGTGTGGCATTGAGCCGCCAACCTTCAGGCAGTTTAGTCCTATCAGCTCTTAGTGTCTTCGTTCTGTCTTTATTGTTGCCCCAGACATTGTAGTTAAGCTTTAGGGGGTAAGTAGATTGAGCGATACACTTTAACTTCTGTCTCTGTTAGAAACCATCTGAGTCTGATATGAGCCTTTATGAGATAATGGGAAGGAGGAGACCGAACAAAAGCAGAAAAGATTGAATGAAAAAGGTTAAAAGAGTGAAAACGATAGAGGCAAAGCCATCTCAGTCCATATTTCTATGTCCAACCACCATCTAAAAACATGAAAAATGTCTGCATTATTCTGAAGGGATTGGATAACCTCAGGGGGTCCTGTTTTTGAAAATTTTGAATTCTGATATATTACAACTTTGTCTTATTTCTGTCATTGTGACATTGTACCCAACAAAGACATATAACTAAGTCTAACAGGGTAAGAAAGGAGCGTCACATTAACAGACGGACTGTAAACAAGCCAACAGTTTATCTAAACTACTTTATTAGGTGATACAATGTAAAGTGGGTGCACTCAAGCTGTGTTTCTGCACAACTACGGCATGTTTGTTAGGTCAAAGTTGAATCACTTAGGTGATTTGTAAATGTTATGGATGCTTGGGTTATAGTTTTACATGGGATTTGTGCGCGTTTCCACTTTTAGTCCTTTTATGCACTGTAGCTTTAAAGAAAGAAGTCATATATTTTATTCTCGCACAATCATTCAACATCACCGCCTTTTCTATCTATATCCCTCTTTTCACTTTCTTCATGTTTGCGTTGATTGCTTTGTTCTCCTAACTGCCCTGTCTAACACTCTGTGCTGTTATTCACTCACTTCCTTTTAACACATTTTCTTTCTCCTATTCTCCCTTTTTCGCTCTTTAGTCTGTTTTGCTGTCTCTCTATCTGTCTATGTCCATATAACAGATGATGGCTGGTTGTCGTCCCTGAGTCTGTGTTTATCGGAGGCTGGTAGGCCATGAATGCCAACATCACCCAAAGCAGATGAGCCTTGAAATTCATTTTGGAAGAACAAGAAATAATTTTAATAATTTTTTTCCCCCGTCATCTATATCTCACACTCTGTCTGCGTCTTTCTTCCTTCACCCGTCTTCCATTTCTTGTTTTGGTAAATGAGTGTTTGCTCCTGAAGATACGTTTTTTTTCATTCACTGCGTATGTGCACGTGTGAATGACATTGGCCGCTTTTTGTGTTGCCTCCTTTTGTCATAGCTAATAAATTTGAAATGGGGAGAGAGAAAGGAGAGAGGAAACAGTTGAGTAAGTAATGAGATGAGTTCAGGGGCACCTTGACCACGAGCCAATTCAGGGTTAGGGCCTTTACACATCCAAAATGTGAAATACTCATCTGTGTAATATTTCGCATCAGAACTATAATACAGACATCGATGCAAATTTGCATTAGTTGTTCAATAAAAGATTTGAAATTTGTACAGGCAGAGGACCAACTACTGGCATCCTATTGACGCAGCGCCTGGCAGTCTGTCTGAGGTAGGTTGTTGTGTAGCCTTTAGCTACCGTGGGTGAATTTGAGTTCCCTGTGGTAAAAGTGTATATGTGTGGGATTTTTTTTGTAAAAAGGTAAGAATGGAGTGGATCTGGTATGTACTACCTTTTGTTAAGGTTGAAAGGAGTAATAACGTTTTCCGTCTTGGTTCAGAGTTCTGGACCCTCCGTAATGAAGCATGCAAGTTAGGGAACACATAAATTAAGGTTTCACATGAAAAGGGTCAAATCAAGGCACGACCCTCACCCACTGAAAGGCTTGTGTGTGTGATTATTGTGCATTCTGCAGTGGTGACTTGAGAGCTGCTTGCAACCAATTTACACTTTCTATTTATGCAGCAACATAAGTTAGAGGTAAGAACTGGAGTACACAGGTGTGCTTGTTTCTCTGTCATCCTGTTGGATAGTGGTAATACACACACACACACACACACAGTAAGAGAGTCATGCATGTGGGACAGAGTGAGCAACAGAGAAATTGACAAAGTGAAGATCTCATCAATTATGCATGATTGAAAATTGGACTTGGTGTGTACTGTAAGTGAGAGTGTGCATGGCAGTGTTTCAACAAATCTTTTATACAGTGCTCAGTTTTAAAGTCTTTTACCCACCCACAAAGATAAATCAAGCAAATAAGATGAAATTGTTCAAATGCGATAAACTGCACCAATCTGAAACTCACTTTATGGTCTGTCATTAAAGGAACTCACCAGTTTTTTGGAAGAACTGCTGTTTACCTTATCAGTCAAATCATTAAAAAGCAGACACCAAAGTCATACACATTGATGGAGACACTTACAATATCATAACATCATAGAGACAAATTGTTAAACAAATTGCAACTACTTACAGATTTATTTTCTTCACAAATACTTGCAGTTTCTTCTTGTTGACTTGTTAATAATGCTAGTTGCCTGAGGGCATTTACATGGTTTTATAAATGAATATTTTCGTACAGATAAAGTCACATTTTATACAGATTTCTGTGTTAACACGGAGCACAAGAGAAAATGTTCTGAAGTGGACATGTTGTGAAGATGATATACAGTATTGTTATATTGATATGTGTTGACGTCAGAAATATGAAAGAAGCAATAATGAGTTATGTAAAAATACTCCCCTGTGATAACAGCACTGTTGTATGAGTGTGATGCAGAGTATAGAGTACAAATCGTGAAACAATACTGATCCCGATCAATATACTATCATTTGATCCTCCTCATCCAAATCCCACACCGTGTGCTCGGCCCTCTGGTCACAGATTTACCAAACATTAGTCGGTCACACTTGAGTGCGTTCTGCTCCCAGGCTGTGTAAATGTATCAACACCTAAAACGTGACCTTTTAAAATGTCGCATTGGAGGACATGATGGATTTATGCAGAATGAGTTTACAGGCTCAATATCACTGTAGTACATCGTGGTGTATTTTCATAACAGTTGGAGACCTGTTGGCCGGACAAGCTCTTTGTGGATTAGTGTGTCTATGTTTTCTGCTTGTGGGTGGGGATTGTTCTTTATTTAATTGCATGTACACACACACACACACACACACACACACACACACACACACACACACACACACACACACACAAACACACACAGATTGACAAGTGGAAGAAAGCAGACAATTATTTTTCCTTATTTATTAAAGCTGTTCATTTCAGAGATCCCATTTGTTTATCCTCCACACTGCTAATCACCTGCAGAGAGGTAGGAGGACGAGGAGGGAGGAGGAGCAAGATTTAAAGAGATAGAAGGTGAAAATAAAATGTTGAGAGGGCTTGAAGGTACACCCTTAGGTGGACAAGCAGCACGATTAAACTAGCAATTATTTTTTTGATTAGTCGACTAACGATTCATTTTTCCTCTATGTTGATTTGCCCCCACTGTTAAAAATAAATCCTAAAGTAAACACTGAATCTAACGATACATTTTTCAATTAGCAATTATTTTCCCATTGCTCAATTAACAATTTACATAAAACAAATTTCAATAAGGTTCAAATCTCTATTTATTAAAATAGTTTAACACTGCACTTTTCAAGTAAAATGAATTTGTAGTGCAACCTGAAGCCAGATGTAGGCTATCAATCCAGCAACAAAATAAAATCCCTTTCAGGAGGAATACAAAAATAAAATAAGTGCTAAAAGAGTAGTCTGTATTAGCTTTTAACAGTAGTAGATCAAAATAATGAATAAGCTCTTGTTTATCATCAAAGCTCTTCTCCAATTAATCTTACAGTAAAAAAAGTACAATTTTAGCAACATATGAAATCAGATGTATCAAATAAATCCAACAATAAAACAAATTCCCATTCCAAGTCACTTTCAGGAGGAATACACAAATAAAAAAAATGTCTCTCTCCTTTCTAAGGGAATTATGAGCCCGAGCCCGATTTTAAACGCGAAATTTTTTTTTATACGTGGGCCGTTATAACTGATGTTATAAAGGACTCGTGAGTTATCTGAAACAATGTGGCCTGGTTGCGCAATTATCAAAGACAGTGCTACAGATGGGGGAGACGCAGCACAGTTTACCTCCCACTCCAGTGCAGGACATAGTGTATACGGGTGAGCTACGGGAGAAGCTGGAGAGGCATAGGTGAACAGAACTTACGGTGTTTTGCTGCTGTTATCCTGACTCCGAGATCATTTTATAAAGTCTACAGACACGTTGTTGTTGTTGTTGTTGGCATTAAGAGTGAAATACTCCCACACTTTAGAAGACCATGTGCGAGCCTTTTTCTCAACGTGTTGGTGAACTTGCGAGGAATCCGCGTAGACGGTTAAAGAAGCGTCGACGCAAATTATTTGTCGATGCATTTATGTAATCGATGACGTTGACTACGTTGACGAATCAACTCAGCCCTAATTAGGATGCACAGCAGGAGGGGAAAAAGGAGGGAATATCACTAAACTGATCGACAAGAAATAGAGAGAGAAATGGAGAGGGGGAGAGCAATTAAAGTCAAGGAAGAGAAAGGAAGAAGCAACAAGGGAACAGGAATGGAAAGCAGTGAAGGAAGGAAATTGAGAGAGAGAGAGATGCAGGGGAATAAACCTTAGCCGTCAAGTTTCCATCAGAGAAAAGTACAGCCTCAGGGCATCACCACCTCCTACTAGTAACACTGGATTAATCACTAATACACACACACACACACACACACACACACACACACACACACACACACACACACAAATTTGGAAGTGGAAAGGTTTATCTACCAGCACATTAAACGGGATCTGTAGGCTTATTGGATGGCTATAGCTCATTTGTGTGTGTGAGTTCTTGCATAAGTGTGTGCGTGTATCAATTGACTGATAGACAGAGCTGGCCTTGTTTCTTGAATTCAGATTCATTGTCTTGATGACTAGGTCATTTTTTTTTTATCAGATAGTTCCTTTGCGAATTATAGACATTTTTTTTTGCTATAATTCGTGTTCATTTTAGGCAAGATTTATAATGGATTATTTCAGCACAAGTACAGACACTCGGGTAACGTCTTGGCACTATAGCATAAAAAATGTAAATGATACCAAGCAACACTTGACAGTTATGGATTTGAGTGTCTGATGTGTTATGGAATTTGTAAAATCCTTTTTCAAGTATTTCCTTCTTTATTTTTTTCTTATTTCTTTCTCCCTGTCACTGAAGCTGGCGAGTGCCTGTAGGGATGGCAAACTAGCTGAAAGCACAAAACACGCACGTCACTGCATACAAATGTGTATGTACCTTTGCATTGTTTGTTTCCTGACACTCCACACCACCTGGCACAGATAAAGATTTATCTAACACGGTGCGAACACAGAGGGGTAAAGAGAGGCGGTCAGCCAGAAAAGGAAACAGAGATGCTGTCCCACAAGGCAACAAAAGAAAAGGTGATATTTCAGAGCAGACAATCACTCGCTGAGGACTGGTGTGGAGGCCAAAGTTTTTATTTCCCCACCAATGGTATCCTTTGGTTTGCGCAGTCGGGCCAAAATTAATTTCTGCAGTACTTACTTGCAGCTTTATTCTACGTGATGTCTTCCTCACATCTGCTCTCCTATTCCTTGCTCACTTCTGTGCCTTATTTTTACTAATCTATCCTCTAGAGCTATTTCTTTAACATTACTTTCATCTTTGCTCTCCTACCACCAACACAGCATGCGTGTACGTGTGCGTACATGTGTGTAAATTAAGAAAAGTTATTTTTGTGCCATTTTCCACAGCCTAAGAATAAAGTGAGGTGTGTGTGTGTGTGTGTGTGTGTGTGTAAAAGATAGGATAGATTCTGATGCGAAATCCCTGTGTGTTTTCGAAAGGAGGGATCTGTCAACTGTCAGCCAGTGTTTTCTGCCTGGAAGTTAAGTGACTTTTTTTGACTAATGTTGTCTGACTTAATAGAAATTCCTCCTGTCCATCAATGGCTTGGTGTCTGCCCACCCTCTTAAAATATACATTATATTTCCCTGCTCATTTTGTTTGCCTGTTTCCATAAGACACAATCTGCTCTGGGCCTCTTCAGTTGTCAATTCTTCAACACATTAATCTCTATTTGTGGCTTTTGTGACTCCCTTTCACACTCTGTGTTTTCTCCCCACCGGTTTGTGGAGTATATTCATCCATCTGTTGTCACTAATCTAATTTTGCCTTCCTGTCTGTCAAATATACTTTCCCTATTGTAGTTTTGAACCTTTCAGTGTTTCCCACAGTTTAGAAAGCAGTTTGTTTGGGGGGTTGTTGGTCGGTCGCCCCGTGCCACACCGGGGGGGGGAGGGTACAATCAAGTATCAAAAACTGAGGAGGACACGCTGTTGGATGCTGTCCTCCTCTCTTACTCTTTCTTCACTGCCTAACGAATCTATCTCTTTCTCTCCCAGTGTGTCTTTCTGTGTGAGCAGCACTGGTTGAAGCCTGAAAATATATTGTAAGCAAAATAAAAACCTAACTAATTCCACTGGTCGGACTGTTCAGCTCTGTTTCAGACTGATACCTCCGGTTCAGGCTGGTCCTCATCCTCAACACGTGCCTTTTTCGCGGAATTTTTTTTTCAATACTCATCTGGATTGAAGCAGCAAACATTCAGTGTAAGAGTAAAAAAAATGACATAACATTATTTATAATAAGTTTATTTGATTCACAGCTGCTACATGGTGTTTTGACCTCGACAACCCAACTGCATTTTACTGCAAACTTGCGACTAGGCTAGTTAACTTTCTAAAGCAGGCGCAATCGTTTGTTTGCTAAGAGTCGGGTCGGGACTCCAACATTAACACAGACAACATTGTATTCCGAATATACAATATTTTTATAGCACTTTTTAATGTGTGATTGTGTAAGGTGTTCACGAGATACCAACCTTTCATGAACTTGTGAATTTCGCCAGCCGTCTTCTCCTTAGACAGTGTTTTCATGGAGACAGACGCTGAGTGCATGGGGGGTATGATCGAGTGTGTGTGTGTGTGTGTGAGTGTGTGCGTGTGATTAAAAAAAAATAAAAAAACTATCTTGCACTAGGATTCAATCACTAACAATAGACAGTCCAGGAACATTATAGTAATGAATATGGTAATTACAGTTTCTGTTAAACTTAACTGCATTGTCCCAGTTGATCATAGCTGTATGTATATAGCCACAAAGTCATTAAAGTACAATAGCAGAAAGCACCTGATCATCACCCATATATGCCCATATACTGTATAAAATACAGAATATGCCAAAATGTAGTGTTGGTATTTAATTTCTCATGCAATGAAATGGATCAAGTTATTTTTTTGGGGACTGTTTATTGCTTTTTCAGTGGGATTGATTGTTTACTAAATGTGATGGATGGATAGGAGAGTAGGTCACTCAATTTGTAAAGTCATCATCAAACCTGCTGACACATATTCACCTCATCAACCATAATCTGCAGCTAGAACAGAGTCATCTCTTAATTTTTTCTTCTTTGATTGATTTAGAGAACAAGTTTGTCTTATCTCCTTTTTTTTTTTTTTTTCCTCTTCCATGAACCGTTAACAGTGTCAATTCCACCTGCGATATTAGATGTACAGTCGTAACGTTTGTCTCTGGTTTGGATTTTACCATCAGGATTATTTTTACTATCATCTCTTTTTACCCTGAACAAACTTTTGCCGTTGAATGATCGACCTTCATTTGCAGTGAGTGCCCTGACATTTGCACCCAGAACCATATTTGACAATACGCCAACTTCTATTCCATATCAAGTACATGGGAGCCCCTACTATCATTCTGTTTCCCTGCCTCTCTGTCAGCTCACCTCCATTTGCACCTCCAAGTGCTTGTTATTTTTCTCTACCAGGTAACTTATCCTCGTTTGAATCGGCTGCTAAATGCCGTACCTGTACTCGGCTTGAGAAATTAGTTTTCCTCTTTAATAGATATTGTCCTTGATGTAAGGTGTCTTCATGGAGGAATGGGTAAGCTTTTTTAGCAGTGCCCTGGCTTACACTGATACAGCCATCTTTTTACTGTTGGCTGCTAAGGACTTCCTATCAAGTCGATTTAATACAAATTGTGTAATTACACAAAGACACAATAAGAACACCAGAAATGACTAAAACTGCCTTTATAATGTTTTGCTAAGATGATGGTTGGTCAAATGGTTGGTGGAAATAGATGTTTCAATTAAAGGATGTTGTTGCAGGACTGGCTGCTTCCTCCTCTGGTTTGATATCTGGCAGTGCTAATGCAGCACAGTCTTGCATCAACAATCCTGGCACATGGCTGCTCATGACATCTTAGCTTTAATCACTTCATTGCCAAGCCATCTCGTTTCTCCCTTGATCTCTGCATAACGAGTAGCTCTTTATCAAATCAATCGAACCCTCATTTAGAAAAAAAGGTTCCGTACTGTGTTTCTCTCTTCTCTCCTTTTTGTTTACATTTTGGTTTTATGGATCAGGATCTCTAGGGCAGCTTTTAGTCAGGATTTTACTCTTTAAACTCACCAACCGGTTTTCCTGGCATTTGGTTTGTAATATAGACATTTTCATATTATGCAAATTTTGAAACGTACCTCAAAACAAACTGAAGTGTGAAATGTATTTCAGTAGTTTGGGATTACTTAGAGCTCCTAATCTATCAGTGTATTCCCCAGAAGTATCAGTGTGCACAGCAATTACAGGTATCTACGACTATGGATTTAGGATGCAATCTGCACTTTAGTTTGTGTGATTTGACTTTCATATGAATGTTTACACCAGGCTTGGGCAGTGCTCAATATACTACTGTGATTGAAGTAGTTCAATAAAAGATGTCATTCATATAAATTCATGCATCACCTAATTTCATCATCACATACAGACCTGGCCTCCAGGAAAGAACAGTTTGTTTAATCTATCTAATTGTGTGTTGTTCGTACTATCCGATGATTTATTGTCTTTGTTGAATAATACAGAAGACAAAGAGCTTGAAAAATAATTGCATATTGAATCGCAATCGCAATATTTGGGAAAAAATCACAATTAGATTATTTTCAAAAATCGTTCAGCCCTATTGTGAACCCTTCGATATCGTCGTGTTGTCAACATCAAGGTATTTGGTGAAGAATATCGTGATATTTGATTTTCACCATATTGCCTAGCCCTAGTATGGATATGTTACACAGCAGCTCTGTCTGTCTCTCCAAATGTGGCCAAAAGTTTACATACAGAAGCTGCTGGGACACAGGTGTCAGTTTCCACAGTTAAGCATGTTTTACATCGCCATGGGCTGAGTGGCTGCCGTGCAAGAAGGAAGCCCTTGCTCCTGAAGCGGCACCTTAAGGCTCGACTGAAGTTTGCTGCTGATCACGGACAAAGGCAAGGGCTTCTGGAGGAAAGTCCTATGGTCAGACAAAACATAAATTAAGCTATTTGGCTACAATGACCAGAAGTATGTTTGGAGGAGAAAAGGTGAGGCCTTTAACCCCCAAGAACACCATACCTAGCGTCATGCATGGTGACCTAAAACCATCAGCCAGACTGTTGGGCATTGGACGCAGTTGGGTGTTTCAACAGGACAATGACCCCAAACGCACATCAAAGGTGGTAAAGGAATGGCTAAATCAGGCTAGAATTAAGGTTTTAGTCCTTACTGGATCCCCATCAAGAACATGTGGACGTTGCTAAAGAAACAAGTCTGTGTCAGAAAGCCAACAAATGTAGCTGAACTGCACCAAATCTGTGAAGAGGAGTGGTCAAAGATTCAACCAGAAGCTTGTCAGAAGCTTGTGGATGGCTACCAAAAGCCCCTAATCGAGGTGAAAATGGCCAAGGGACATTCAACCAAATATTAACATTGCTGTGTATATATATATATATATTTTTGACCTAGTAGATTTGGTAAAAAAAAAAAAAAAAAAGACTCAAACTTAATTTCATGTTTTTTGTGACAATGAAGTATGGCCTCCAATGATTCCATCACAGAAAAATAGGAATTGTATTAATTATTGTAAACTCAAACTGCCATGACATACATGTTCTTTACAACTGTATGTAAACTTTTGGCCACAACTGTATATTCATGTGTGAAATGTATAGGGCAGCAACTAACGATTATTTTAATAATTGATTAATCTGTCGATTATTTTTTCGATTAATCGATGAATCTGATAAAAAAAAAAACATTAATTTACATCAACTCAATACATACATACTTGTTGTTTTAGTTAATAGTTGTGTAAAGGTAAGTAACCCAAATAGCAGATACAGATACACACAGACTGACACGCAGAGACACACACACACACACACACACACACACACACACACACACACACACACACACACACTTCATTAAATTATTACCATCATTGTAGTAAGTGCAAGTTAAGTTCATTTATACACCACACACTAGCGATAATATATTTGTCAACAATAACTGATATGGGATAAGCACATAATATATACATGACAACAGATTGAAAAATGAATGGGCCAAAAAAGGCGAGTGAATAAAACCGTGTCTTTAGTCTTGCAAACTATACCACCCCTGCTTTATTACGGTTATTAACAAGCTAACGCTAGCTTGTCATGCTAGTCAGCTGGATAACTAGTAAACGGCAGCACCAGAAGAGCTACTGGAGGGACGGTACGTTCCTCCCTTCAGAACTGAACAGAAGTAGGATAGTGTAGTGACTTTACCCTGCTGTTGAACTCCCTTCCTCCTCATCAAGGATTCAACATGTTTACGTTTTAGGTGCTGAATCATCACCGTGGTGCGCCCATGCCATGTCGTGTCGCTTTTGCTTATCTTGCAATTAACACGTTTCTGATTTATTTAGTGTGAAATGCTCCCACACCTTGGATGACTTAGGTCGTACTGATTTCTCTGCCTCCGCCGAGTGTTTCAGAACAACGTTACGGGTCTCTCCGGTCTCTCTCCGTATTTCCTCTACACCCGCTCTGCGCTTTTTTTCTTTTCTTTCGCTCCGCGCTGTTCCGCTCTGCGCTCAACTCAAATTTTTTTTTAATCTCCGCTACTGAGTGGCGTAATAGTTGCGCGACACAACGAATCGATAATAAAATTCGTTGCCAACTTTTTTAGTAATCGAATTTCATCGATTTTATCAATTCGTTGTTGCAGCCCTAGAAATGTACTGTCTAGTGCAGGGGTCACCAACCTTTTTGAAACTGAGAGCTACTTCATGGGTATTGAGTCATACGAAGGGCTACCAGTTTTGATCTTTATCTTGACTCTTCTGAAATAACAAATTTGCTCAGTTTGCCTTTAGTTATATATGATTATGAATGATTAATGATACTCATCTATGTGAAGACACTGGTCATGTTAATGATTTCTCACTATAATTATAAACAATGACTTAACAAGATGGGAAAGATAATATCAATATTACATTTTCATTTTTAGAACAGGCCTGAGGGCTACTCATGTGGTCCTTGGGGGCTACCTGGTGCCCGCGGGCACCGTGTTGGTGACCCCTGGTCTAGTGTGTATGGACAGCTGTGTCTGTGGTCTGTGTGCTGGATTTTCTGTGTAAGTGTGTATGTGTCTATCTCTGAATGAATACTAGAGACTTGAGCTGAAGTGTGTATGTGTGCAAAGAAAAGTGGGCAGGTGTGCAAGAGTTTCAAAAAGCTGTCTTCAAGGTTTGTGTGTGTGTGTGTGTGTGTGTGTGTGGGGGGGGGTACGTGATGGGTGTCTATGTGTCTAGAGGCCGCTCAATTAGCTTGGGCCTACATCAGATATGGGGACTGGAGCTCTGCCCTAAGAGCACCTTTCAGGTAACACAAAACCACACATCCCATCAACCTGCCACCCACACACACACACAGCTACACATATACCCATCTTGCAGCTGAGCTACTGGGGGCTGGGGCTCGGCTAATTGAACATAGCTCATTGATTGTCTGGTTATCTGAGATTGGAAGAGCTTGGAAATCTATAGTGACTGGCCACAGGGAGATGGTGATGAGCCTGTGTGTGTGGCAGGGAAACAGATTTTTAGGATTTTGGACATTGACAGTGAGACAGAAGTGTGTGTGTGTGTGTGTGTGTGTGTGTGTGTGTGTGTGTGTGTGTGTGTGTGTGTGTGTGTGTGTGTGTGTGTGTCTCGGTTACAGATTGATTTCAACTCTTGTTTATTCGCCATTTAGAAAGACCGAAGAATCTTGGTGTTTGTCTGCATCTTGTAACGGCTGATAACAGACAAGGCTGTGCGCAAGGATGCATGAAAACAATCATTAAAATTCTATCACATTGTACAATACTTACCAAAAAACCACGTCTGTTCACGGACATTCACATTGTTCAGTGACTCATTCAACCCCCAAAATAGGATTCTAAGTGTTTTTCAACCCAATTTGTGAATGAACGTTTCAAATAAAACTATGGTAATGAGGTGGCAACAGCTTGAATCCGAAGACCATCTGGTGAAAATATGGTTGAGAAAATCATTCAGCGTCTCCTTTATTTTAACAACAGCTTTATGGCATACTTCTGCAGTGGTCAACAACGACTGTTTATGGTATTGGATTAATGTGACGTCAAATACAGTTCAAAACAAACACTCTTCCTTACAGATTAACACTGATTTTGCAGACTTTCTCCCAAAGAGTAAAGATGTTTGAAGTTGGTAGTAACTTGCTCAACACTTCAGCAGGCCACCCTATTGCCCTCATTGCAGTGTGACACTACCATAATATACTATAGCTTTTACGTCATGGAGACAACCCTATTTTTATTTTATTTTTATCCCCAAGGGGAGTAAAATTTAGCCTGTCATGGGACAGAGTCTCAGCGGGATACAAGTCTACTCTTGTGAGAGCCCAGCAGAAGTAGGTCTTTGTTCCATTTTGAAATTTCTGTCACCGACTGTTTTGCCACTTTTGCTTGGGACAAATCTACATTTTTCTAAAATGGCTTGTTAGCATTGGTGGTGCTCTTTAGTGAAACAAGTGGGTACAGATTTTCTTGCCAGTACACCCCCCTCCCCCCTCTCTCTGCATTGTATGAATCTGTCCATGGTGCTTCTTTTGATAGTATAAAAGCTGCTTGAGGGAATTTCCTTCCTGTTTGGTGACACTGTGAAAACATTGACCGCAACACACACACACACACACTTGCGCACACACATGCACACATCTACCTACCCCCAGGAGTTCAGAGAGAATGTATTGTCTAGTGTGTATGGACAGCTGTGGCCTTGTGTGCTGGATTTTCTGTCTATCTCTGAATGAATACTACTTGAGCTGAGGTGTATATGTGTTTAAAGAGAAGTGGGCAGGTGTGCAGGAGTTTCAAAGAGCTGTCTTCAAGGTGTGTGTGTGTGTGTGTGTGTGTGTGTGTGTGTGTGTGTGTGTGTGTGTGTGTGTGTGTGTGTGTGTGTGTGTGTGTGTGTGTGTGTGTGTGTGTACCCATCTTGCAGCTGAGCTACTGGGGGCTGGGGCTCGGCTAATTGAACATAGCTCATTGATTGTCTGTTTAGAGAGACCGATAAAAGAGTATCTCTGTCTAAGTATCCGGAAGTGTGTAGCCTATGTACTGTGTGTGCCTGTGAGTGAGTGGGTGGGTGGCATGGGTGGTGAGCTCTGCTGATGGGAACAAGGGATGGGAATGAATGGAGGGGGTGATGAGAAGCATTTCTCTGTAGATTAGGACAGATTGTTTACCCCAAAAAAACATTTTCTTCTTTCTCTGTTATTCTCCCTGGGAGACGGAAACAGACTTTGAGGGTCAGCTGTGTGAGTGTGAGTGTGAGTGTGAGTGTGTGTGAGTGTGTGTGTGTGTGTGTGTGTGTGTGTGTGTGTGTGTGTGTGTGTGTGTGTGTGTGTGTGTGTGTGTGTCATATTGCTTTTGCATATTGAGAAGCAAAATGTTGCTCTAAGTCTTGTGACTTTTTCAGTTTGACTCATACAGATTTGAATTTTTTTATTTAAATAAGCTATTTAAATATATTGACTGTGTCAAAAGACCAGAGCTTTAGAATTGCTTGCAAACAGCACACACAACTACACACATTCATGCACACCCACTATTATCATAACAATCAATATGTTTCTATTATTACCCAGATGATCCATATCTAAAGAAGGCATTGACTCCAGTTATCTCGGTCTCAAAGCTCAGGGACCCTGCTTGTGTGCGTGTGCGCGCCCGTGTCCCTAGGGTCCCCAGGTTTAGTATGCAGGATGTGGTCCTCAGCTTTAATCCTTGCTGAGGTCTCTGTAGATTTTGATTATTCTCTCGGTTACATACAAGCACCTGCACACACACATGCACGTATTGCGTTCATTCTGAAGTGCGCACCCGGTTGTCTCTGAGGTTTTGATTACTTTCTGCAGTCTGTACCTTTCCTGTGTGCTGGGGGTCGCGATACATGATCTCCGCCACCTAACGGAGCTTCAATCAATACATGGATCACTGAGTGTTTGAGTGTAGGTGTGTGTGTGTGTGAGGGAGAAAGTGATGCATAACAATGTTTCTAGAGTATTTTCATGCATATGTATTTATTAGACACACAATTACAACAGTTAAACTGACATAACAGGCTCTTATTTTGTAAATCAACTTGTGGGGTGCGAGGAGGCAGTGGTGGTGTGGCTGCACATGGAGACAGTGTAGAATTAGGTAGAATCCATGATGTATTGACAGTTTGGTAATGGTGAACAGGGTCTGAATGAGCTTCTGCTGAGTGGAAACATTGGAGTGTCACAACAGCAAATACACAGCAGCGCAAATGTGCTGGCAGGGGCAGATATTAGGGGTGGTACGGTTCACAAAACCCACGGTTTGGTTCGTATCACGGTTTTAGGGTCACGGTTTTCGGTTCTGTACGGTTCTTGTTATTTTTTTCTTTTAATCTTTAACACTCCAGAATATACTTCAGCATGTGATATATAGCTAAAATTAGCCTATTGAATGCATGTTGCACAATGCATGCACACAGTGGCAGTTCTATATATTGTTTTATTTCATCATAGGTAACATGAAATCCATAATGTTCCCACACACCAGACTATAAACGACGCTGGCGCATCCTCCAACTCCGGGCAGCCTCTCTCCCACTTGACATTTCTGCAGATGACGTGACGTGACCTGCAGCAGCAGCACCCCACTCCACGGCTCGGTGTCTCTCAAAATCTGATGAAAATCTTTTAAGCTGACCTTTATCGATCTGAAATGAAGACAGATTCAGCAACTGCATGGCCTATTTCTCGCTTAAAATGTTTTCAGAAACACGTTTCGGTGAACTATTTTCGTAAAATACATGATCGTATTCTGAACGAGCCGCCATTAGTCTTTTTTGAAATTCGGGAGCAGCAAGACCCATGTGACGCGATCGTCCAATCAGCTGCCATGGTTTGCGTTCGTCAAACTCATCCCGCTAAGTGTTTTAACATAGGTGTCGAAAGTGGTCACTACGGCAGTAAGTGGTTAGTGCACATTAACAGCGTACTGACTAACCATGCGGCACACACACGCTCCGAACCGAGCGGTTGGGATATTTTTTCATGAACCGTACAACCCCTAGCAGATATCTGTTTTCACATTTCTGGACACAAGTCTTTAAATGATGATCAAGATCTGACAGTGTGCAGGGACAGATTAATAAATGCAGAACACGTTTTAAGAGCAAAGGACAGAATTGAGAATGAGAGCTGTTTAGAGGACCTGTGTCTCCAGATTATAGCAAGCAGCAGGGGTTTCCTTCGCTCGGTATCTTCAAAGTTGTGCTCTCGCTTTTGTTTGATCATGCAAACTCAAACAGAGAAGAGAGTAAACAGCAGCACCTAGGTCTGAGTGTGCATGGTGCATGTACAGAATGTATTGAAGGTTAGTGTGTTCTTGTTCTGCTATTCCTGTGAGATCAATTCTCACTCACAGTAATTTAGTCACAAATGTATAAACATTTTGTTGTTGTACTTTCCGCAAATCCCAGAATGAATTCCCTGAGTCCAGAGAATGGACTTCAGAGTAAAAGCAAGAGTGCAACAGTTTTTCCAGTGCATGTCAGAGCCTCTTTGTCTTCTTAAGCCAAAACACGGCACATCTTGTGGTCGCATTTTATGTCTGTTGAGCCAACTGAAGGTATCTCCTCTTTGATCTATTTCTCTCTGTAATTTGTTGGAGCTTTTTTTGCATAAAAGGTGAATTTCTGCCTTTTCATTTTGGGCTTTGAGGCTTGTGAAATGTTATGAAATAAATGCAGTCCATAGAAGGTCAGCAGAACCAGGTTCTGTCTGTGTGTATCCACTCCAGGCATTGCTAGCAGAAGCGCCAGAAGTAGAGGCACTGTTGATGTTATATATCCTGTAATGTCAATTGTAGAATAACTTTCCGGCTGTGCAACCTTGCTCGTTTGTGTTCTCACAATAGTCTTTTGGCAAAGGTAAGCACATGACAAGCATTTGATCCCCAGTAAACCCGTCCTGTTTCAGTGCTATTGAGCAAAGCACCCAGTGGAGCTGGCTTAGTAGCAAACAGGGGAAGACCTCAGTTTGTCAAACATCTCCATGTTTCTTGCTATGGCTGTCAGGTTAAATAAAGGTGAAGCACTTTTTTGGTGTTTCTTCCCAGTTCCAGCTTTCGAGGATGTATTCCTCTAACTTTCTCACATTCATATTTCATTACCCTCCATCAAATATGTATGTGGTTTCTAGACATCATTACATGCCTACAAACAGACTCCCTACCATTTTAGTGTCAAATCAGTGTCAACCTTTCAGCACGTGTTCCCACCTCCAGCTCTCTGTGTAGAATTATGATTTTTGAATTTGATGTTAGAGTGAAGTAAAATGCACCTTTTAAGTAATGTACTGGCTTTTTGATCCCTTGTAGGAAGAGATCAAAGTTATTTCACTTTCAACAAATTCAACAAATGTATTGAGATAAAGTTAGATGCACCCATATCCTCCAGCAACTTTCCAACCATCTTCCTCCTCTCATACCCTTCCTCTATTTTAGGCAATTTCTTCCTTTATTAAATTACACTTGATCAAATAAAACATTGTGACAGTAGACTGGTTTACAGATGCAAGGGCAGCTCAACGTGAATGGCAGTTGCCATTTATTTCGGTGTCTAACCAACATATGTGTTTCTGAATACAATATTTTCTCACCTAATGCTGTTTGCTTTAATTAAACACTTTTATTACATGCCCACAGACAACATAGTGAAATGTTTCCCACCCTCGCAATTTCTGTACCAAATCCCTAGAGGCCTGACAAGGATTTATTTATTTAACTTTTATTAGTTTTCTTCTGAACAAATTCAGTTAAAAGTGCTTGAAAGCTTGTAGACACCACTCCCGAATGGTTGCCAACTTTTCAGTGCCAATCTTTTGTTATTCTTGCCTGTATATCCTTCACTATGAAACATGTTCATGTTTCCTATATTATTTTTACTTTATCTAATATGCAATTACATGTGTTTATAAGGGCACTGGCATATCGCTGCCAACTGTTTGCTGGCTCTCCATCGTCAATATGTCAGTGCCAATCTTTTTGCAATTCCCTCCTCTCTGCTATCCTTGTGAACGACTTTATTTTTATTTTTTTTGTACTTTTATTTGATTAAATATACAATTAGGAAGGTTTGTTGCAGGCTCACAGATCCAAAATTGGCAAGTGTGTAACAACTCTGTGTTAGGCTAGCGGTGCCAGCATCATTTGTCTATGATCTCTCTGTGGACTCATGAAAGAATTAGTTTTGCCCTCTCATTTCACATGATTTTGCCCAAAAAAATATGTGCATCTCTTCAGTGCCAATATATCACTGCTAATCCTTTTAACCCCCAAGCACTGTTATGGCACGGCAGTAGTCTCCTTTTCATTAATGAGACAGAAGTTAGGTAACTTGAAACAGAAGTTGCCTGGATGTATCTAGACATGTGTAGCCCAGTGTCACTCTATATCACTACATAAAACAGTTACTCTGGGTAACAAAACTACAGCAGGATACGACCCGATCATGTACAATCACTGCCTGATTGTTTTTCTAAAGTATTTGACCTCAGTTTATAGTCGGAGTAGTACACACTGGATTGGACAACAAGGTAAAGGAGTCTAAAAGCTGTCCAACTGAAAATATAATGGTCCGCTCATACAGTATAGGCCAAAAGTTTGGACACACCTTCTCATTCAATGTTTCTTTATTTTCATGACTATTTACATTGTAGATTCTCACTGAAGGCATCAAAACTATGAATGAACACATATGGAATTATGTACTTAACAAAAAAGTGTGAAATAACTGAAAACATGTCTTATATTTTAGATTCCTCAAATTAGCCACCCTTTGCTTTTTTTGATAACTCTGCAAACCCTTGGTGTTCTCTCAATGAGCTTCATGAGGTAGTCACCTGAAATGGTTTTCACTTCCCAGGTGTGCTTTGTCAGGGTTAATTAGTGGAATTCTTTCCCTTATTAATAAAAAAAAAGCAAAGGGGGGCTACTTTGAAAATCTAAAATATAAGACATGTTTTCAGTTATTTCACACTTTTTTGTTAAGTACATAATTCCATATGTGTTCATTCATAGTTTGATGCCTTCAGTGAGAATCTACAATGTAAATAGTCATGAAAATAAAAGGAAACTTATTTGAATAAGGTGTGTCCAAACTTTTGGCCTGTACTGTACATCTAGATATTCGAAACAGTTCACAGTATAGCACCCTCCAGTTATGGGGGATTGGAGATGATATGTGTATGGACTTTCAGCTGAACAATGGCATTCCAACCAATAAAAATAGTCAGAATCTAAAAACTTCTGGCTGCCACAATTTGATCCAATAAGAAATTACTCAAGTTACTCATTGATATGGAAACATTTTACCATTCATGCTGGCCCAGCCTCTCTGTTCTGTCCTCCCATACCCCTCCTTATCTCATTCATCCAAGCAGCGCTTCAGCTCTGACTTGCTGTTGCACCTTTTCCGATTCACAATCTCACCCTTGTTAATTTACCTCATTCTCTCGATTAAGATTCTAGTGGTGACTCTCAGGTGCTCTGCTGGAGAGAGTTCTGCAGGGCTGCTCCGCGGGATCCTGCTGTAGATCTTGAGAAAGACTGCGGATGGTTGTACATTTTAATTCATGGTGTGGCAAAGTCTTTTCTGGTTCAACTAAGATAAATGAATGGATTGATGGATGGATGAATACTTTATTTTTTTTATCATTCACATTTTTATTGCCTTTTATAGAAACAGACAAGAACAATAGTGATCTCTAAGCAAAAACGGGAGAGATAACAACAAATGAGCAAAAAAAAATGAATAAATAAAATAAGAAATATACATACACAGGGTAAACATTGGTCTAACTCGTCTCCATACCTTTCACATATCATCACACCAGTAGCACAAATGATGAGTATTCTACCAATATCATACAATACCAGTCATCTCTCACATATCTTAGTAGTGAGTTATACATACATTAAAATCATTTAGTCAAATTCTCCCCCATTAAGTATTTCATTCATGTAGGGGCCCCATATTTTCCAAAATACCTCCTGTCGTTCAAGTTAAAAATGAATTGTTCATAGCTGGCCATTTTGGTCATTTCTCCACACCATTCGTTGAAAGGGATGATGTGTTTTGTTTTCCAATGTCTTAGCACAATTCTACACCTGTGGTAAGGACCAGTCTTCACCATAGAGTCTGTTGAACTGACGGGCCCACCCCTGCTGGTATTACGCCTGATATACAAAGTGCCGGGTTCTGTATCAAGTCTGCTCGAAGTACTTTGTTAATGAATGTTAGAATATCGTCCCATAAATTTGACATTCATATATTCTATGCATCAATGTGCCTCTGCTTCTTAGCATCTCCAGCATATATCTGAATCCGATAATTTTTGTCCCGCCATCTTACAGGGAGTCCAGTAACCCCTATGAATGATCCTATAAGTAATCAATCGAGTCTGAACTTCCCTTGACATCTTATACCAGGACCCCACAACTTCCTCCCACGTTTCATCAGCTTTCCCAACCTCCAATTCCTCCTCCCATGCTCTCTTGAGGCCACTGAGCCTCGGTGGATGAGCCTGTCGCATAAGACCATAAAATCTAGATGCTGAAATCTTTCCTGTATCACAGTATAAGATGTTAGGGGAGATTTTCTTTGTATAGACATTATACAGCTTCTCAGCTGAAGATATTTCCCAAACTCTTTCTTAGGAATGTTATACGTGGTCCTTATCTGTTCAAATGTCATGAACACATCATCTTTGAACACATCTTCAATAAAAATAATTCCCGCCTCCACCCATGTCTTCCAATAGAGAGTTTTTTTTGCCTACTTTCAATAGTTTATGCCAGATTGATGATTTTTTTTTTGTGAAGGAGGGCCTTAATCCTGTCACCTGATGTGAAACTCTCCAGGTTTCTCTCGCAAATGCCAACAGTGGATTCCTAAATGGGATTTCTCCACCTGCTTGCGATATAAAAGCCTGAATGGGGAACGGATCTGTAAGTTCCCTTTCCATCGAGACCCGTGCAGGAGCTTGGTCTTCTACCATATATATATTTTGGACAGCTGGTTAAGGGAGAAAGCATAGTGGTACTAATCCAGTCTTGGCAAGCCGAGACCCCCCACTTCTTTAGCTGCATATAGTTTTATTCTGTTAAAAGAAGGTCTTTTGCCTGCCCACAAAAAATAATTTACTGCTTTTTTAAACTTCGTTAGTAACGAGGAGGGGAAGCTTACAGGTAGTAGATAAGTAATATAATTGATTTGTGGGACTGTGATCATTTTTAGGATGTTTATCTTACCCAGCAGGGATAAGCCCAGTTTGGTCCAGTTTTGCAAAGTGCTCTCAATTTTCTGTATGAGGGGGAGGAGGTTTTCTGTCATGATGTTTTTCAAACCTGGGGTGATCTTAATGCCCAAATACACCAGGCCAGAAGGTAGCCATCTAAACTCAAAATTTTTCCTTATAGATGGGGGGCACAACCCTCCATAAAGGCATTGCCTCTGATTTCCCCCAATTTATCTTGTACCCAGATATACAGGAAAAAGATTATGTAAGTAATAACATATGGGGTATTGCTGTTTCTGGGTTTATGGTCAGTAACAATAGGTCATCCGCGTACAATAGTAACTTATGTTCTGTTTTTACCTGCCTGGATTCCCTTAATATTCACATTGTTTCTAATGGCAGCAGCTAAGCTCTAGCGCCAATGCAAAAATCAGTGGGCTTAGGGGACAACCCTGCCTCGTACCCCTATAGAGGGGGAAACTTAAGGATTTCTTCCTGCTTGTTAATACTGAGGCACTAGGATTGGAATACAGCAGTTTGACCCAATTTATAAATGGGGTGCCCAATCTAAACTTGTGTAGCATCTAAAATAAATACCCCCATTCTACTCTATCGAATGCTTTTTCAGCGTCGAGAGAAAAAGCTACCTTAGGTTCAGCACTATTCCTTGTCTGCCATACCAAGTGTAATAACCTACCAACATTGTCTGCTGAAGACCTTCCTTTGATAAAACTGACCTGATCCAGGTGAATAAGACTGGGCAAATGTTTCTCTAGCCTTGTAGCCATAATTTTAGCCAATATTTTAACATCCACAATTCTCAAAGAGACTGGTCGGTAGCTACCGCACTGTTGAGGGTTCTTGCCTTTTTTATGTATAAGTATTATTACAGCAGATTGCAAACTCTTTGTCATATTACCAGTTTTAAGTGCCTGCCGAAACACTTTAAGTAGTCTTTCTTGGGGCTAACATGTCAGAGAATGCCTTATAAAAGTCTGTAGGAAAACAGTCGTCCCCTGGGGACTTACCAGAACTTAGACTCTTTATAGCCTGTTGGACCTTTACTAAAGTAACATCCCCTCCAATTTCTTTTTGTGATTCTTCTGACAAGGATGGCAAGAACTCAACCAATCCAAATCTCCGCACCACTTCCACAGGAGCATGAAATTACAATACTATATTCCCAATTGATGTGTTAACAGTCATGCCTACCAACTGCTTGGATATTAAAAACTAATCTATTCTGGAATATGTACTGTGTGGGTTAGAGTAAAAAGTATACTCTTTCTCTTGAGGATGTAGAAGCCTCCAAATATTAGTCAATCCTAGCTCATCTTCCAGGACCTCGATTGCTAATTGGGATTTTTGTACTGGCCTTGTACTTGATTGGTTTGATTTGTCCAGTGCTGGGTTTCTCACTTGATTGAAATCCCCCCCAATTATTACATGCTGATTCCCCATTTGTTTCACTGTATAAGAAAGTCTGGGGAGTCTGGATGAATACTTTATTGATCCTGACTGTAATTTAAGCATAAGTTGAGCTACATGTAGGTTGCTGGCAAAAGGCTTGATAACTTATTCCTTGCTTCACTGCCTAATAGTTCTTTTTATCATGGAATTGGTCTGCATAGTCACAATTTGTCACCAGATTTATATTTCCTGTGTGTGTCTGTGCATCACTGAGTGCCAACTGTCTACTCTCTGTGGTGTTCCCCTCAATCAGGTCTGTACTTCCTGTGCCACACACTGAGGGCGGTGTGCCAAGGGGATATCCAGCTTTTGCCAGCTCAGTGACCAGTCAGTTATTGGTCATTCACCACAGGGTTGTCCCTGTACTTGTAGGACACACACACACACACACACACACACACACACACACACACACACACAGTTATGTCAAAAGCCATAGGGGGGTGCAGACACACCGAAAGGACACCTTCAGTGGTGCCGGATGCAGCTCATGAGGAGATTTCCTTCCTGAACTCGGGATTAATATGTTCTACTGTAAGCGTGTGTGTGTGGGAGGTGGGGGGGTTTGTGGTTGGGGAAGCACTGTGGTTTTTGTCATGCTGCAATGCGGTCGTTGTAGTCCATAGTATGTGTTTTTGTTGGCGAGAATGTATCTACTCTACCGTCACAAGTCTACTATCTATTTGAGCCTCTGTGAGTGTGTTTGTGCGTGCAGTGTGTCCCACTCATGCAAAACCTCTTCACAGCAATTTTAAATAAGAGAAAAATCCAATACCAATATATCGTCTAAAGTACCACTGTCCTCAGCTGTAGGAGGGGAAAACAAACAAAATAAAAGCAAAACATGACATCCTAATGTCTGCCCTGAGTAGCCAACACACACATGCATGTGTACACACTCATTCTCTCTCTTATTCCCTCTTGTCTGCCAGCTTGCTGGCAGAAGTGTTTGTCTGCAAAGGAAATGGAATTTGATGATGAAAGTACCCTTGAAGCAGACACAAACGCACGCACGCACGCACACAAACGCAGCTCCTAAATTTCACTGACATGGCAATATGACAGAAAATGTGTTTTTTCCTCAGCATGGCGGCAGGCATCAGTGGCTGTGCTCTTGGGGAGATGAGTGATGGAAGGGTAGAAGTGCTGATGGAGGAGAGAGATGCTGCTACAATAGATATTGAAAGAGAGAGAGAGGGTAAGAGATATCAGAAGGAATTTAGAGGGGGAAAAGTGGAATAAATGGAGTGGTCCAACAGCAAAAGACCAGGAAGGGAAATTAGGGAGGTCGAGATGATTTGACAAATGTTTAAAGAAAAGGAGACATCTTGAAAGTGAGGAATAGAAAGAGGAAGAGGAGGAAATGAGAGTAGAAGGTGTGAGATAACAGAGGTGGTTAAAAGGAAAAGCTAAAAGGGAAGGGAGAGCTTTAAAATGGCCTTACTCCAGAGTAACAAATGAAAAGAAATGCTTGGTTAGCACTTATTGCAAAGCTTGCTATCACATAATGTACTTAGACTAAATGGACCGACAACACAGTGAAAGAACAAAGTGTTAAAATGTTTTTTTGTCGCAAAACAATTGAGAGGATGTGAGAATGCAGCATTGATTATGTTTGACAATCAAATGGCTACTGACCAAAATTTGGCTTGAGAGTGCCAGGAAAACGCATTGAATGATAGGTTTGGATATTCATGCTAAATCTTGTGTTTTGTGGGACAAAATCCTCAGTCTTTGTTCAGCGCAAAAACGCCCATTTTAAGTTCTTATTTTATTGTCTTACTTTGCTGGCCTACATTATGATTCCACACTGTTGGAAGCATATATAAGCAAGCTTTTTGTGAAAAGCTTACACCACATTTTTGTGCACTTACCTCCCCACAGATTAGGACTCAAGATAAAACACTAGAATAAGGCTGGGCAATCCAAAAATGGCAACCCTCCAAGGTTACAATGAGACAGGCCCCCTGAGTGCTCAGATCACCAACAAGTGGTAATAACATGTTGTGCCAAAGGCAGACTTCTTTCCTTCAGCTGGGGGATTACACCTCACATGTCACTTAGATCTTACTGTAAGTGGGCAAGGTGACATCATAGAGATGTGTAAAACCTTAAGGCAGCGCAGATTATTTAGGGCTCGAGTCATATGTAGCTCTAATCGTCACATCTAAAACCTTCCCGGACTGATTTCATTCCTGTTCATCATTTTCAGCTCTTTCCCTAAAAAGCTCTTGACATTGAACTTTCTTATTTTGATCAATAATGCACTGTTGCCGTTAGCCTGTTAAGGTCGGGGAAATAAAAAAGGCTATTATAGTGTAAGATGTAATAAGTTGTTAGTGTTACCGGAGGGAGAGAAATAAAGGAAGCAAAGCTCTTTGGGCAAGAAGTGGTGGAGTCAGAGAGAGGCGAGAAGAAGGGAAACCAACACTTACCCAAAGAAAATGATGGATGATGAAAGAGAGCAATGTACACACGTACACACACACACACACACACACACACACACACACACACACACACACACAATACAGGGGACAGGAGGTGTTATTTTGTACTCTATCATAACACTGTGTACTGGCCGCCGGCTCAGCCTAACTCTCTTCTGCCGCATCTGTTTATCTTCTGTCTCTGCCCCTTAATCCCTCCTTCCATCTCTCCACCACCATATGCATCTCTTTTATCTACCATTTTCTGTCTCTCCCCGCATGAATCCATCTTTACTCACTGTTCCTCCTTCCATCTTGACAGCCTCTACAGTCGTATCCCTTTAGCAATCTATAACAGTATCCAAACGCATAATTTGGACATTTTCAATAAATGTTCGAAATATCCTAACATGATATTGAGCTGTGGCTACTTCCCGTAAGATCATCTGAATCACTTTGTCTGCATCTCTTAATTTGTAACTTCTATAGATTTACCATAATAAGGGAAATCAATGAGGGATAATTGCATTTACCTGGATTGACCTCATCACACACAATGGGCGCTTTATATTGCTGTTCACATCCTCCTATCAAAGTGAGTATTTGGCGTTGCTGTTGGCCTTTTCATCATTAACAGTATCAGCAGGCGTGTTACCGTTGGCTCTTCCAATTATGAGTGTCCGCTTCAATTAGCTGAGACAGCACACTTATTGATCAGAGTCCGCCGGCTGTTTGCACTCAGACATCCTGCTCCTTTAGAGGTCATTCAACAAGCACCACAGCAGCCTGAAATAAATACTCCCACACTCGAGATCATTTTGGTTCATTAGTGTCACACTCCCCATCAGAGACAATGAATTGTTATTAGGGTGACGCAGTAGTGATGATGAGTACACTGTACAACTTTTGGATGTGTCAGTCCTAATAATTATTTGATAGATAGAATATGTGATCCCTTAAAAAGGATACTTTGCCGATATTCAACCAACGTTGTATCGTGATAATGTTGGTAGTATGTGTAAATGACCTATGGTAAACTTCCCTCCATTTTACCAGTGCCCAGATCTCCCTACACACGGGCCAGCAGAAACCTTCACTTGGAGTCTTTCTGCTTGTTTTTTGCTTGCTAGGGCTTTAACTCACACTACAAATTGTCCTTCGGCATATGGACACAAAGAGTATAGAAGCGGATTGAGAGAGAGAGCCGCCCCTCTCTCTCAACCTCAGACCAAACTCAGATTAAACTAAAACTAGGTGCTCAAATAACCAAGATTCTGTTACTGTATTGCCTACTTCTCTCTGGTTGGTACCAGCTGGCCGCCATATTGAGTCTGTGAAGTGCTTGCATTACGCCACCCACCAGTGGGAGCATTTATTGATGCGCCGCAGTGCATTCTGGTAGTTGTAGTTTTTCTAGGTTTTAAGTGAAAGGCAATACCACAGCACCTTTATCTGTTTTCTCTGGCCATGTAGCACAATGAGAAAAAAAAAATTAGTGATTAGTATTTTATTAAAAGACCCTCTTTGGAGCAACAACTGTAGGAGGCATAATCTCATAGTGTGTGACTGAGGGTCAGGGGACATCGGGAAGGCTGACTGACCACCACTCAGTAGCACGGACAGCGACATAGAGCTGGAAGTCAGAGTTGGGTGTGGGGTGTCAATATACAGTACAGGCCAAAAGTTTGGACACACCTTCTCATTCAATGCGTTTCCTTTTTATTTTCATGACTATTTACATTGTAGATTCTCACTGAAGGCATCAAAACTATGAATGAACACATATGGAATTATGTACTTAACAAAAAAATGTGAAATAACTGAAAACATAGTAGCCACCCTTTGCTTTTTTATTAATAAGGGAAAAAATTCCACTAATTAACCCTGACAAAGCACACCTGTGAAGTGAAAACCATTTCAGGTGACTACCTCATGAAGCTCATTGAGAAAACACCAAGGGTTTGCAGAGTTATCAAAAAAAGCAAAGGGTGGCTACTTTGAAATATCTAAAATATGACATGTTTTCAGTTATTTCACAGTTTTTTGTTAAGTACATAATTCCATATGTGTTCATTCATAGTTTTGATGCCTTCAGTGAGAATCTACGATGCAAATAGTCATGAAAATAAAGAAACACATTGAATGAGAATGTGTGTCCAAACTTTTGGCCTGTACTGTATGTAATAGACCTTCCTATTTTGTCAATGTTAGGCAGGGGCCAGAGAGTTTGGCTGAACCAAACCTCCAAATCCAACCTGACACATACCAGCTCATTTTATTTTATATATTTTTTTTACACACAATCCAAATTTGGTTGGAAAAATCACCTCCTGTCCTATGCCAAGAACAATCTATGTGATTATAGTGTGTAGATCCGCTTTCACATTTAATCTAGTGCCACCATTGGTTTGTCCAGTACTTGCAGCTTAATAGTTGCAAAATTAATAACCTTACCATTAGGGTTTGGGGAAAAATACACGGACGTCAAGTATTGATCATTTATTATATAAATTGTACATGAGAATGTAACTTTTTGGTACTACAATAATTAAATCAATTGCTTTTCTCAGTCTACTAGATGGTACAATTGATTTTTTCTTTTTTTTTGGTGAGCTCAGAAGGGGTGACCGTCAGCGTGCACAAGGAAGTTGGTAAAATAAAGATGGCTGTATCAGAGAAAGAAATCAGGATCTAAATTGCAATATATCACGGACTATTTCAAAATCGCAATAATATTGTATTGTGACATAAGTTTTGTGATGATGATGATGTATCGTGGGGTCACACACACACGCACGCACACACACATGCATGCTACAGACTCTTTCCCCCTTTCCTCCACCCTCTGCTACTTCTCTCCAGAGGTCAGTAACATCCTGCAATCCTCTCTAGATCAATAGGTCATGTCATTATGCTGCCGGTGGAGTTTCAACCACGACCTAGCACAACCTCCTAGGACTATCTCTGCACACTAATGACCACACACACACACACACACACACACACACACACACTGTAAGTCCATTTGATTGTACATTTGTCTGTGCGAGTTCATGATGGGTCACGCTATAATGACCACATTTATGGTAATAATGCTGACAGTAACCAGTGGATACATTCGTTACGTCTTTCTAAAAATGTCTTACAATGCATACATAATTTCATGTAACTTCAGTCTGTGTCACATTTTCAAATGCATAATTGGGTCTGTTTGCATATTTTGTGGGAGATGAGAAGAAAAAAAACCATATAGGTAAGTAATGGGGGTTGTCGGCTGCCCAGCTGTGCCTCTATGGACTTTTTACAATGGCTGCACTTTGAAGCTTTGTCTAGGAAGGGAGACTTAGTACTGTAAACTTATTTTGCTTTTATGTTGTAGTAACTGAGTAGCAGACATATTTCATACTGTGGTGAGTCCTAGTTACTAAAAATGAATAAATATTTGGTGCCCGGGTAGCTCAGTTGGTAGAGCAGGCACCCTATTCTCGACGCAGCGGCCACGGGTTCGACGCCGACCTGCAGCCCTTTGCTGCATGTCGTTCCCCCTCTCTGTCCCCTTTCATGTCTTCAGCTGTCCTGTCAAAATGAAGGCCTAAAAAAATGGCTGAAAAAATAAATAAAATCATCTTTAAAAAATAAATACATAAATATTGCGCTTAGAAACTTCCATTCGAAGTTCCATGCTGGCTCTTGCATGAGGGAAGGAGGCAGAGTTAGATAAATGGTCATGGACAGCCAGCAGCAGCGTGGGAGACAGATACCCTGTATGATGCACCACTGTGTGTGTTGTGGGCCCGCCAAGCATGTTTTGCTTTTTAAAAGGTGTTTCAGTCTCCTTCCCGGAGAAGAGTGAGGTTAGAGGGGTTTCTGCTGGGGGAATCACCAGTCAGGCAGAATTAATGGCCCCTGACGGGGAGGAAAGAGCCCGAGAGGTGTTTAGAAAGGTTGAGAAGCGGTAGCGAGGGTGCCATGAGAGGCAAAAAGGGAAGGGAGGGGTGGCCGCTTGGGAGAGGGATGTGGAGAGACAGGGCGGATGGATGGATTGATTGATGGAAAGATTATGAGAGCCAAGAGCGTTTGAGTTGGAAAGAGAAACAAAGGAAAGAAGGGATGGATGGACAAAGATCCTAGTAGGCAGAAGAGTAGGAGTTAGAGGATTTTTGTGAGAGAGAGAGAGACAGAGAGAGAGAGACAGAGAAGCGTGGAAGGGGTTAGATTGGAAGTTTGTTAGCAGAGATGGGGTAAGAGGATTTGTGTGGGAGAGACACTAAAGGTTCTGTCATTGAAATTCCAAGAGGGATTTTGCATCTTGCAGCATCATGCCTCAGTGTGCCTGAAGAAACAGCAGAAACCAGTCCACCCCACTGTGCTCCTCAGTTTACTTGACTACATCTCGAGGTGTTTTAGAGTACTGCTCTTTAAAAAAAAAAAAAAAAAAAAAAATCTGCTTTCAGCTGCAATATGAAAAGGAGCACATTATCAGCAGGCTTGTTGATGCTGCTGAGCAAGTCATCGCTCACGTTTTCTATCTTTCGCTTTATTTTTTTAATTTTTTCTCTCTTTTCCTCTTTGCCTTTTTGTATCTCACTTTTTCTGCTGTATGCGGATTTTGTTTTCACTGTTGACACTCAGTTCTGATGACACTGCGTCCCTCTGATCTGCCTGTCGCCCTATGGGGCATTGTACTGCCTGTTTGTGTGTGTCTGTAGGGTTCGAGCATGCCTGTGCTTTGAAACGTGTGGTTGTGTATGTGTGATACTCAGAGTCTGTTTCTTGTCACATCAATCACCGCGTCGCTGTGTCAGCTGAACCTGCTCCACCACGCTTGGGGAAAACAGCAGTTGGGTTTGGGGGTTTGGATGAAATTCACAATCTCTTCTCCTGTTTTTTGAGTGGCCTGCTGACACGGTTGATATTCATAATATTTAGTTTTACCAACTCCACAAGTTCTGAATCCATTCAGAAATGAGTACAGGGCTTGGGAAGTCATCATCTGATATCATGATACCCTCATCTGACAAATTAGCTGGTAGGAAACTGCACTGCACATGTGTTCATCATTTAATATGTCATGGCGTGCCCTTTTGTTGGATCAATAACACTAAAATGTGTGAGTGGATCTGTGTTTTTTTCTGGCTTGTAACCGTGGCAGTTTAATGTGATAGTTAGATCTTGCAAGATTAAAATGTGAAGAGACTTCTCGTCAAGGTAAAAATTGTCTCGTAGTGGCCGGGTTGGCTCAGTTGGTAGAGCAGGCACACATATACATAGACCTCGACGCAGAGTTCCAGGGTTAGAGTCCGACCTGTGATGTCTTCCCCCTCTCTCTCTCTTTATGCTGAAAAGCCCCAAAAAGAAATCTTAAAAATAAATAAAAGTGCAGAGCAGCACACACACACACAGACTGCAGCGTGTTCAGTTCAGTGTGGCGCTGACTCGCCGGATCGCGCAGATCACTCTCTTTCTCTGTCTTTTTTTGAATGTGTAGGAAACAGAAAGCAAAACCTAACTTTACTTTAAATAAAAAGAAATGTTCTCCCCTTGTCTTAAAATGGTGATAAATCAATACAAGAGTAGCCTACTTCCTTGTTTACTGCTGCAATGAAACGCGTGGTTACGTTGTAGTCTTGGTTCTCTGAGTAAAGACTATTTTTCCAGTCATATTTCTTACTTGATTTTTGTGTCAATCAAAAATCAAGTGTCAAGTAACAAAGTACAAATACTTTGTTACCTTACTTAAGTAGAAATTTTGGGTATCTCTACTTTACTGGAGTAATTATTTTACAGCATACTTTTTACTTCTACTCCTTACATTTTCACGCAATTATCTGTACTTTCTACTCCTTACATTTTAAAAATAGCCTCGTTACTCCTATTTCAGTTCGGCTTGTTTTCGTTCTGGCTGGTCATTGATCAAATACATAGATATATGGTTCAAATACACACACACACACACACACACAAAAAAACCTTTCCAGATAAATTGTGCCATCCGGATAGTGAATTTGATTGTGGTTAGATGAGAAGTATAAACATATACCATTCCGACACCCTATTGGTTTGTATGTAATCCATCCCACCTGCACAGACCCGGTGCTAGTACGGCACCGGTGCCTTAACGACTGTTATCTACCGGACCGAATAGCAACGCGGATTTCGGTGCCTTATTTAGGTGCCACTTAAATGCCTGCGCTTCTCTCTAATGCTCCAAAAACGGAGGTTAGAGGGAACTGAAACATCGCCGCACGAGACGCTAGTTAACCCTACACTCGACAGCAGGTAACGTTAGCATACCGTTAGCTAGAGGCTGGAGTAAACACAGTTAAAATGCTGACAACTAAACTGTGTAAAAGTGTGTCTGTATTTCACTGGAGAGGATTGTAACACCAGACCGTAGCTGCTGTTGTCTGAAAAACCCAGACTCAGCCTGAAATAAGTTATTATTATAAGTTATAGTTATTTCATTTTTAATAAATCATTTAATTTTGACCCTGTGGCCTATTTTTTTAGATCAACTTTTTATTTTGTATTTTTTAACATACAGAACAGACAAATACAATTGCAAAAGGTGCTCCTTTGAGAGAGAAAGACAGAGAGCGAGAGAGATCACCTTTTTCAGTCCTGAGTTTTCAAGTATGATTTTAATATAACTTTATAGTCGTTATGGCCTTTAGAAAAATGTTTTTTTGTGGAGGTGGGGTAGTGCACTATAGGCCCCTGTGGGGGCTAAGCTTTTGTCTTTAATGGCAATTTTCCCCCTTTCATTACTTTTACTTTTATACTTAAGTAGTTTTGAAACCAGTACTTTTACACTTGAGTAAAAAGCTTGAGTTGATACTTCAACTTCTACAGAAGTCTTTTCAAACCCTAGTATCTATACTTCTACTGGAGTAATGAATGGGAATACTTTTGACACCTCTGAAAGACAGGGGGTGCTTTGCCCCCAGGGCATTTGTAACTTGCATTTGCAAAATCTTAGCACTCAGATCAACCACTCAATAAACCAATATGTTAACAAGTAAAAAGTGACAGACATATCCTCTTCTTCCATGTCTACTCTGTTCAATAAAAGTTACTGTAATGTTAGCTTTTAGACACATCAAAGCTGCATGGGGGAATTTACTTAGGCCAGACTTTGCTCCTGATGAGTTCTTCTGTAGGCAATGACTTAGGCTAAATGCTATCAGTCTGCTCATGTAAATGTGTGATAAATAGCATACTATATCTAATTAAATTAGATAAATATCTAATTTCTCTCTCTCTATAAGATAAGTTGTCCAAAGAATGCTATTTAATTACACTAATTACTGTAACTGCGCTGTGGATTGGTTCAATCAGATTGTCATTTCACTGTGTAGTTTGGCTTGCATACAGTATAACCCAAGAACCAGAATTTTAAGGCCTACATTTAGGCAACATCTACATAGTTGGTTCTTTAATTTATCACAGCCAATGAATGCAGAAAGTTAAGTTGGTCAGAATATAGCTAGCATATATAATGAAATAATTTAGTTTAGGCTATGCCTTAGTGCCCAGACCTGCCAACAAATGCTTATTGTTGGAAGAAAACAAAACACCCCACATTTCCTTAGACCTATAGACCATTACTGAACTCAATCAGAATCAACTGCCCTGCCAATCTCCTGCTTCTCTTTCTCTCTGGTAAAATATCTTCCAATATCCATCTGCTCAATGAATTGAAGGATACACCGGTACAATAGCATTAACAGGGACCCTATGACATTTAGTTTTCTCTGACCACAACATTCTATGGGCACTGATATTGTTTTAGAATACTATAGAGACAGACTATATTATCTCATTATCATTTTCATATTATTGTTTTCCATAGTAAAAATATCCACTTTCCTTTACCTTAAGAAAACGTAGGTAAAGGTAAGCAGGTCATTAAAAACAACTTAAAATTTCACTCTGTATCACTCACTACGTGTAATCAATCTTCCTTCACCATTCATCTGCATGCGTGCGTGCGTGCATGCGTGCATGCGTGCGTGCGTGCGTGCGTGCGTGCGTGCGTGCGTGCAGGCGAGCGTGCAGTAGAGAGTTCAGACCACAGAGGAGATGAATCCTCCTGTTACTTGCAATGCTCCGGTCTGCAACGCTTTGAAAGCTGCCAGTTCGCGGTGCATCATCTTGATAGCACAACTACTTTTTGTACTTCTGTCTAACTTCTGACTTTTTGGCTATTTTGTAGCTGGATGTATATAATTTGTTACGTCTATTCATGACTGGGGATATGCTTAGTGATATTGAGATGCTTGATACAGTTGAATCTTTGATTCTGTGCTTTGTTTTAATGCTGCTTGGCTCTCTTCAGTAGCTAACTCTCTAGCTCGCTCGTCCACATACCGCTCGTTGAGCCTCTAACGCTGCCATTTCGACCAGCTGACCGTTGTAAAATAGAATTAAAAACAGACACACGACACACACAGATAAATGGTGAAGGAACCACCGTAGTGAGTGATACAGAGTGCACTGTAAACATTTTTTATTACTATTATTGTTGTTCTTATTATTATTATTTAGGGGTGCTTAGGAACATTTTAGGGAAGCTTCAGCACCCCTAAAATAGGCCTAACGACGATCCTTGGTAAGCAGCTTTATTTTTTTCTTGCTAGGGTTCAACATGACCCACACTGTCCACAACCCTCTTAATTCTTAGTGTCTTCTGGTGAATTACACATTAGAAGTTTAGTTTTTAGTATTTCAAGAAACAACCATCTTTAAAATATGTATCTGCTGTTTCATAAGGTTAGCGCCAAACCTCGCTGCCGTTAAATTTAAAGGATTTATTTAAAATGTAATAACTTATAACCACTTCATTCACCAGTCATTAGCTGTGAAACGACATAAAGAAGAAACGCTAGATGGCAGAAGGGTATTTTACAACAATATTGAACACAACATAAGCTTACAGAGCAACACTAAGTCACCTCACTGTTTTTTATCCACAGTGGCAGTGTCCATGCTTTCTCAAAGTGCAGCTAGTCTTCTCTGTGTCTTCAGCTGCAGACTGTTGGACGTCCCGGTGTTGGAATCCCTTCCATTGAAATACAGTCACACTTTGCACTGCCAGCTGTCAGCATTTTAACCCTGTTTAAGCCAGCTAACGTTACTGCTGTATGTTAACTAGTGTCACGCCCTAGGCTGTTTAAAAATTGCATCGTGATTCATTTTTTATGTCAACCAGTTGTAATCTTTACACATTTAAATAGATTTTAACCGATTCACATTACATCCCTAGTCTTGATCTATTCTGAAAGTCATTAGCATAAGAACAAAAACCTGGATGTTCTTGATAATATAGAAGATGTGCCTTTTATGTGTTTATGCACTGGCATCCGTCAGCCATCCTGAAACGTTTACTCTTTCTCTGGTTATTATCTGCCCTTTCTTATGAAGCAAATAGAGCTGTAGGAAGCTGAGAGAAGGATTGCCAGCTGTAAGTCTGCGGGCAGAGATCTTTGTCACTCAGTCCCCTGTCGCTGTCTCTTTATGTATCTCTCTGTCTCTGTCCTTTCCCTTCAACTCCCTCTCACTATCTGTTCTTCTGTCTTCTTGCTATTATTCAAAGAGACAAATGGGAAAACCAGAAAGTAGTAAGCAGTCATCCTTTTATTAGAAATGGGCAGGTGTTGCAAGCCCAAAAATCCAAAAAGGAAGCCTTATACTAGGGATGGGCGATATGGCCTAAAATCCATATTGCGATATACACTGCAGCTTCTTGCAATAACGATATCACGATATATAAATTATAATAGAACCAATTCAGACCAGGTTACATAGACCCTAAGGAAAGCCAAACTGCTAAATGGATTTTTTTTTTTAAAGACAAAGAAACGTAGTATGTAGTTTTTGAGAACATTTATTGGGCAAAACTGTAATTATACAACATAATGTTGCAGATAAGTTCAAGTACACTAGTTGCAGAGACTTAAACAAAGAAAAAGCTTAAAGTATTGGGTTTCTTCTCTTTAGTGCAAACCATTCTAAAAGGCACTACACTTAGTAAGTTTAAGTCCTTGGTTCTTAAATGCTTACTGAATTGTCAGGCTGATGAAAGGCTCCATGGTACGGCTCGACCACAGGTACGTTTTTGCGGCTTAAATCCAAACAAAGTCCTAATAATGTTTTTTTTTTTTCACCAGCTCCTCGTTTCACTTTCAGCCATGTTTACTTAAGATGACACGTTGCAGCCGGTTGCAGCTCGTGGCTCTAAACTTCGCGGGTAGATTGCGTCATCAACATGAGTTATCGCGAGTGCAATATAATTAAAATCTCTATCGTAGGCCAATTTTGTATCGTTTATATTGCATATCGTCTCTATTGCCCATCCCTACCTTATACTCCTACCTCAGCCTTTACTTTTATTTTCACTTACTATGCTGTCATTGGAAAACAAAATGTACATTTCAACTGACCAGTAATCCGATGTCTTCAAAGCCATACAAAAGTTTCCTTATTGTAGGGATCACAGATTAAGTTGCCTGTCATCATTTTATATTTATTTCAAATGTCACAGTTACCTACTCAAGCATAAAAAAATAAATGCAGCATATCTACAAAATGAGTGATAAAGTCTTACTGTATATTAGCAAAGACAAATTCATAGTTCACAGGCACTTGTAGTAGGATAATCCACTCTGCACTACGTTATATTGGCTTGAACATATTGGTAAATATATATATAATATGGCATTGACCTCATTATTACTGCTGTTCTAATTTGGCAACACATTGAGAACATAGGAAAAAAAAAAAAAAAGTGAAACTTGATACCCAATCTCCTGCCTTAAAAGCTTGGTAACTTTACATCTTGGCATTAATATGAGATGAAGCGGTAGCACGTTATTGACGGAGATATCTCTTCCCAGACTAAACCGCATTTCAAGCGGCTAATTTTGACCTACAAAAAGGCCAACTGACTGAAAATAAGTGCTTATGTTCTGGCAAATCAGGCGCACTCTGAAATCATTTACCGCTGGCGTTCGCCCCGCTGAAGTGTCCTTGGGTGAGACATTGTGTCTCTACCAGCTCTGGGGATGACTGATGACGGTGGGGAGGATGGTTTAGGCCCGTCACCAAACCTGTGTACATCGCATCACTCCCAAATATGTACACAACAGCAAGCAACATTTATAGCCAAGCTGTGACAAAGCTGCCAAGAGATGTTGATAATTAATTTGTAAAGAAGCGTCCTTGTACGGTGTTTGTAAATTCTCACAGATGATGATACAAATGTAAATGTGGCTTCAAACAACAGCTACGACAAGCCTGCTATGTGTTGCCTCGCAAAGCTCCTTCATAAATAACTTATTATAGCTTCTATTTTTATACCCGGTTAATTTAACTCACTACTTGTTTTTTTTTGTTTTTTTTGCACTATTGGACTAATTTCTCCTATTCTTTAGGGTATTTCTTTTTCTGACATTTTTCTGTGCCTTTTTCTTACCATCCTCTTATTTTTCATACCAAGCACTTCTTCAGCACTTTTAGTTCTTCCTAAATTTGTAATGTAAATAGTGAAGCTTATTCTACTGTTGCTGTGTCGCTTCATAAGAGAGTCCCCAGCCTGAAATATAGATGTAACTGGTTATTTTCGTGCCTCATGTGGGTGAGTGAGTCAGATCGTGACACCTTTTGAAAACTCAGTTCCTAATTTATATTTTTATATTTTATGTTACTTCACATTAGGGATTAGTAAACAAGTTTGGGCATTCATTCCTATTTGATCGTTGTTCCTCCTGCATTCTTACCATCTGTCTCTCAGATGTACTTCACACAGCATTCCCGCAAGCCCCTGTTCCTCCTTCCTCTGTGAAGGACTTTTGCTTCAACAAAATATTCTCTACTTTGGGGAAAGAAGAGAAAAAACAAGGCAAGCCCTGTTATTTTTCTAAAAATAACCCAGCCATGCGGATGAGCTGTGATGCAGAGCATTTGATTGTGTGCATATGCCTATCCTCTGTGTGTGGTCATATGTTTTTTTGTGTGGGTGAACATGTGTCCATAGCATGGAATATCTGCAGGTGTGTATGTGGAAAAAAAGCAACACACAAGTACATACTGTGCCTAGTTGACATTGCTGCAGAAACATACTGAAGGAATGGGAACTTTTCTTGGCCTTTGTGTAACCTTGTCAGTAGCTTTGTTGTCTCCCTTTGGCATTCTTACCATCTGCTGTACATGGCAGTCTGTTTCACCCTGTAACAAGTACAGTACATAATGCTTTTTCATATATCAGGCCGGATCCATTCTGTTTTCATGAGATCTCCTCAGCTGTGTCTCAAACACGTTTGATCTTCTGTTCTGAAATACAAAGTTTTTCTTTCTTTTTTTGATTGTTCACTAGCTTGAAAAAAACCTACCTGTTAGTTAGGGATGGGGGAAGATATTGATACAGCAAAGTTGTATTATATAATACTATTTTCCGTGGCAATACTGTATGGACACACGGACGCCAAGTATCAATCTTTTATTATATAAATTGCACATCAGAATGAAACGTTTTGAACTAGAATAATAAAATCAATTGGTTTTTTCAATCCACTCCCATTTTGCAGCAATACAATTGAAGTGAGATGAACAAATCTTTTTAGATAAGACAGATGTTGACAAAGAAAGATTCCAGATTGTGGATGCCAGGTGGGGACTCAAGCTACTGTATTGCAGTGCAACAGTATAATGGTCTGCACACTATTATAATAAATAGTTTCCTTGGTCTGTTGACATGTTCATAAATATTGATGGTAAGCAGCAGTAGGATTCGTCCCCGATTCCAAGTTAAAGAGGCAAAATATTTCCACGATAAGGATGGCAGGTGGGAATGCAAACCAGGTTTGCTGAGTCGGCACATTATTATAATTAGTATCTTCGGCTTCCTGATGCATTCTCATAAATATTTATTTCTGGAGGCAGGTGTGCTGCAGGAGGCTTCAGAAAGTTTCTCAGCCCAGTGGAGCCGTGCTATTAAACTGGGCGTACACCAGTCTGATGGGTGTTGGTGGTAGGGATGCACGCACGCACGCATGTATTCACTGGTATGTGTACCATTTGTGAATCATGACCTGAGAAATGTGCACATATACACATTTTGTCTGCTTCTGCGTATGTCTCATTCTTAAGTTTAATGAACACACAAAGTCAGACACACACACATACACACACACACACACACACACACAATGACAGAGACCGCAAGAGAACATTAAGTAAACCTAAGGCCATCTTTCTTCAGCTACCCGAAACATCAAGAGGTCACCTTGTGTGTATGAATGTGGCTGTTGGACTACCTCCTTTAACACATACTGTAGGCACATCGGTGCAGTGTTTATATTATGTTTGTTTTTAATTCATCATCTTATTTGTCATTGGGAAGTCAGTCCCTCTAGTACTCCTTTCAATCTTTAAACATTAATCCATTGGTGACATTTTCACAAACATCTTAATATCTTACCAGCCTGACTTTCACTTCAATAGAAAAAAATAATGCCCTGCCTGATGTACATTATCCCCACTGATGATATGACTACCTACAATAAATCATGTAGGATGAAAGTAATAATTTCTGATTTAATCAGTTTATACCATTCTGCAAAGATGAACTGTCTGCAGTAATGTCTTTTGGCACAAAACATCAAAGGCTAATGTAGTGTATTTACTTTGGAATTGAAAGGTAATATACTGTATAATAGGTGTGGAGGGGATACTGATGAACACTGCAGGTTTAGACAAGCAAAATGGATGCATTGGATACTCACAGGTATGAATTTATTCTTCTGAAACATTTGTTTTGCCTTCTGTATTATAGGAAATAAATCCCCTTAATTCACAGGATTTCAACAATTCCTTTTCTTGGCCTCACCTGCTGATCTGCTTTCATTTCAGGAAAAAAAGAGATATATACTAAATAGCTTATGTATGTCCACTAAAATATGTGAAGTACTCTGATGAAGGCCAGTGAAGGGAGCTAAAATGTCTGTTTTATTTTAGTTTTTAACAGCTGGACTGAATAAATGTATTTTTAACCTGAGCAAGAGCTGTGCTATTTTGTACTTTCCGATTGTAAATGGATTGTTATGTTTAAAGGTCATTGTGGCATCTGCAAAAGTCTTAAAGTTCAGTTAAAATGGTAGTGTGTAATGGTTATGAATTACATGCAGACGTTGCACTAAGCTATTCACTACAGTGAACAGCATAGTGTGACGTCTAGATGCCGCATGCATCCTTGAAAACACTTTACTGAAACAGATTTCCTTTGCCTTCGAGTGAATATTTGTGGTCTTTGCTGGAAGATGTTATCTTTGGGGAACACACACACACACACACACACACACACACACACACACACACACACACAGTTGAAGGAGGCAGTCCGGCTGAAATCGTGCTCTCTTACCCTCTCTTACCTCCTACGTGCTCAGCCAAGGGCATCTCCTTCCAGATGTCATGTTTGTGTGACCCCTGGATATTGTTTGTGTGTGTGTGTGTTTCTGTTGATGTCTGTGTGCTAGGAATACAGGCGTGAAAAGAAAAAGTGTCATATGTTGCAGCACACAGAACACCAGAACCCACCCATCCGTAATACACACAATATACCATGTAGTGATGTAATATGCAGGAAACCCCTTTTAAAGTAAAATATTCCACAACATCTTAGTAATGTGATCAATTTAGGGCTTCCCTAAACCTTAAGCTCAGCCTACTTTAGGATGTGTGGGATGAATTAATTTGAAAACACACCTCACATGTGTCCCCTCAACTCTTAATGCTGTGTGTGCTAATGTTCGAGATGCTTATCCTCTCTTACCTCCTATGTGATTTTCTAGTCTGTATTCCCCCTCTGTGTAATTCAATATTTAATGCCAATTTGAATTAGACGTGCTCAATTTAATATTCATTTCAAGTGAGTTTTGGTAGGATTTTATTTTGCAACCATATCCCATGTGGGATTTCCAGCTATCAGACATTTATTTTTTGCTCTTTCTGCTATCAGTAGTCATTAATAATTTGTGCTTCGCTTAAAATCTCTCCCTGTACCTTTCTTCAGTGTATAACCTCAAAATCTGTTAGCTGACATCCATCAGGGTGATAGTCGTTCTACCGGGGTCCACAGAATCTTTCCTCTGCAGGAGGGGAAGTAAAAGAGGAGGGTTCTAATGAAAAATGCTATCAAAGTAAATGTTCCCTAATAAGCAAGATTGCAGCTTTCTGAATCATCTGTTACTGATGTGCGTGTGTGTGTCAAAGGATCGCACCTGCCTAATCTATGCATGGCTGGCATCCATGTCCTGGATCGATGAGGCTGAGATACATTGATTAATCCTGAATGGCCTGTGGGGTTCGGGCAGGGATAACTGCGGTTTTAGCACTATCTTGACAGTTCTGTGTGTGTGTGTGTGTGTGTGTGTGTGTGTGTGTGATCATAAGATATGCTTCAGTGCAGCTTTACACTTTAAGGCACAGATAGGCTATCATAGACTTAACCAAATATTTTATTGTCCTACTCAATACAGAAATGTCACTGTAATGTGCTCCAATGTATGTACTGTATATTTTGTAAAGTTGTGTAGATGCTTCCTTGTGAACACATCTCCTTATCTCACTGATGCTTGTACACTACATATTTGTTCAGAAACTTTGCAAATATCAAGCAGTAAATATCAAAAATGTTTGAGCTCAGATCAGTCTGCAGGTTGACAGGGGTGTTGAAAAGTAAATGTAAACCCACACACTTCAAGATCAGCATCACCAAGCATATTCCGAGTGGGAATTTCCCCGTCATCGATAGATTGCCCATAAATGCTTTGATCTGGCCTGATAATCTTCTTCTGTGTAGCAGCTGAAACCCCAAAATTCATAGCTTTAAATCTCTGCTTCCTTAACCGCATAAACTGAGACAATCTGATTCGTCTGCGACGCAAGATTTTTAAGCTGACAGCATAATGCTAACCATATTACACTCCCACTTAGCGCAGAATTGCAGTTGTCATTGCCGGTAAACACACACTTAATTGTCAGAGTCCCATAAATGTCTCTGTGACACGCACATAAACACACACGCTCAAGCATCAATCCGCTACATTACGCACAGATACAGCTGTGAAATATAAGTAAAGCACCTTTAAGCACATGCACACATAACACAGACACACACACCAATCAGTCACTTACATTGAAGCGGCGCACTGCCACTTGCTCCACAATGGTATTACAGTGGCTCTCTGCCTGTTATGATCTCATTCCAAAAGCATTCAGTAGTGCCACAAAGCAATTCCAAACACATTTCCAAAACACATTTTGCAGCACCACAAAGTGTTACATCCATCACTGGGGGAATAAGGCGTAATAACCGAGAGACACTGTAATAGTTGATCCCCCTGCCAAGGAAGTGTGTGTGTGTGTGCGTGTGCGTGCGAGAGAATTTGTCGATGTCTTTTTGTGCGACAGCATTTGGGTGTGTCTGTGTGGTGTGTGTGTTTGCTCTTGGCAGGTCAGTGAGAGAGAGATCTCAGTAGATTCATTGTGCTTAAGTCGGGATGGTCTCTCCCTCTCTAATGCATATATATATATATATATATATATATATATTTAATGAAATGGTGAGGGAATGAATTATACATCTCTACCTCTTTCAGCCTCCTTTTCTCACTTCTTCTCTTTTCAACACCCCTAATCAACCGTTATGCTTTTTTCTGTCCCCTCCCCCTTCTCTTCTTCATCTATCCACTTCACTTCTATCATCAAAGATTTCTTCTCATATAACCGTCTCATTTCTACGCAAACTCCTGCCTCATATAATTTAGTTACAAATACAGTAGATTATCGGTTTGTGATTAAAATGTATGCACTTATGTCTGCCTTAAGCTCTCAATTTTGTATGTTTGCTCTGAAGGAAAGAAATGAGGGATCGGTGGAGACGTTGGCAATGCCAGTAAATGGAGAGCTGCTTTGTATGGATGGAAACGTAGAGAGAGGGCGAGAGATATAGAGGCAGAGTCACAGAGAGAGAGAGAGTGGCACCAGGAAAGATGAAACCGACAAACTGATCAAAGAATCTGAAGAGACATAAGAAATATATAACTAGACTGAAAAAAAGAAGTCTAAGGAGGAAAGAAGTAGAGACTTAAATCATGAGCAAGTGTGTACGAGGAAGAAAACGGTGTGTAAGTATTTGTGTGTGACAGAGATCAAAAGTAGCCTAAGTGAAGCAGCAGACTGAAGATGAAAGGTAGAGAGGAGATGTGGGCTGCCAGTCAAAGTGCATATACTGTATAATAGTGGACAACGCCAAAATGTTGTTAACCTCTACACAACCCTGCCATCAGCCTCTTCAACTATAAGTGTTTATGTGTGAATGATGCACATAGAAATGGGTGCGTGTGGATAGAAGTACTGTACTGGAGGTGTGGCTGCAGTCTGCTTTGTACTTTGTATCATTTTTTTATACCTGGATTTGTACATTTTGCACACATGCATACATACATACATACATACATACATACATACATACATACATAGTTTGTGTGTGTGAGGGCTTTGAAGCTCCCTGTTGGCAGCCTGCTACACACACACACACACACACACACACACACACACACACACACACACACACATAGACATTCTGCCTTCCCTCTGATCTTTTCATACATCCCATAAGAGAAAGAGAAAACAAAAAAATAGACATGCAATTAGTGCAGTCAATGCAATTTCAGCATCCACAAAGCCTACCCTTGACCACGCAAAAGTAAAGTGGAGCATATTAGAGTTGTGTTTAATATATCAGCTTCTATTCTGATTTGTGTTGGTGTATCCCATTACATACTGCCACAACAACCTAATTATAATGGGGTTTATTAAGTTTTTTATTTTTTTATTTTTACATGTCCAGTATGATAAGATATCGTCAATGCGACTGTAGTACAATAAAGTGGAGTACAACAGGATAGAGGCAGACCGAGTAGAGTAGGCTGGAACTCAAGATAAACTACATTAGAGAAAGGAAAGTAGAGGACATAAGTACCAGAAGGAGAGAGGACAGAAAAATTGATGTGAAGTGAAGAGGGGTGTCATTCTGCATATCGTCACTTTCTGTTTTTTTGTTTTTTCATTTTTTTTTGAGCCTGTGTCATTGTAGGAGGGTCACAGTCATGCATCCCTTTTTCAACCACTTGGGTGTTTTTCAATAACAGTCCAGAGGAAAAATGCTGTGTCGCAGGATAATGTGTGATAGCCGTGTCTCTTCCAGGCTGACAGACAGACAGACAGACAGACAGACAGGTATGCACAGGGAGAAGATAAACAGAGAGGAAGACATGCCTGAAGGTTGGCTGGCAGATTGACAGACACCGAGACATACAGCTGTCCATCGTGGCCTATGGAAATTTCCATGATGTTTTCAGAATACTACTAATACTTTTGTCTCTAGTTTAATGTATTCTGGCTCTGAGCAGGGTACAGCATCATGTTACAGGTTAACTGTGCTGGAATTTCCCTATAAAGTGACTAATTTATATCCCCTGTAGAAGTGCACGATACAATAAGAGTCACAATTTTCTTTGAGAATTGAGATCACGATACTCAGGGAAAGCATTCATTTTCCTCTCTAACCAAAACAAATTATTGCTATTTGCACAATTGCATTTCTTGTCTGTACAAAGAATATATGGACTTATATTAAAGTGTTTACAACAAAACTGCAATAGTGAGCTAATCAGACACAATAAATTGTGTATATATACAGCACGCCAATTCAGCGAAGGTGACGCTGGATTGTAGTCTTAGAGACAAAATTATCAGTTGCCAAATAGTGTAGTATGGGAAGAGAAACCAAGAAAGAGCAGAAACGGTACTAAATTTGTTCTGTGGTGGCCCTTGAGGAAGTTTAATACAACTTGTATAATACAGCCATATGTGTGCTGATCCACTTACGTGATTGACTACCTAAGGTTTCTCCAGCCTGTCCTTGGCTGCTCAGTACCACCTTCCAATCAACGTTAAGCTGGCTGGTTTAAATTTCCTACGGGTGTTATTTTGTGGCTTGTGCGCTCAGTTAAGCAGCCACTTTCCCTAAATTAATGCTGCTGATTGTGCTGCTGATGATGATTCAATTAATGTGAGTAACTGTGTTGCAGGGCAGCAATTATGTTTAGTTTGTCAAAATGACAAATAGCATTTGGATTATCCTTCAAACCACAACTGTCACATTGAAAACCCTCAGTTTCAATGGGTGCACAATTGGACAGAAAGAAAGTCAGGCAGGTAGGTATGTAGGCTTTTATGGCCTGGGATAATATTGTGTTACTGCCCTCCTTACAAAAAGAGACAGATTGACAGATAGACTAAACCCGTAGTCATTGGAAAAAAGTGTGATGTCCAATGGTAGAAATCATATTACTGTCCCTCTCAGAGAGAGACTGACAGATGGACTGAAACAGACAGCCGGAAATAACACAAAAGAAATCAACTCATCAGTCCCAGGGCTAGATGAGAGAGAAGACGAGGAATGACAAAGCAGTAGAGGGTTATAGGATGCTTTAGGAGAAGAGTGTGTTTTTATTTTTTTCTCTGCTGAAAATGTTGAGGCGTGTTTTACTTTACATTCCATGCTCATTGGCTCTTGATGGCTGCAGATGTAAATATTCATTTAATATTAATTTGTTTATATATATATATATATATATATATATATATATATATATATATATATATATATATATATATATATATATATATACACACATATACAATGCATGTCCATGGAGAGACTGACATGGCAAAAGTTGACTCTGTAAACACCTTGTATTATGTCTGTGTACTGAAATCTCAATTATGAGTTCGCCGCCCAATGCTGAGTTGCAAAAATCTATTGTAAATCCACCCAATATCCCTCCCTGCAGCTCTATATGTCTTAATATAATCCAACCAACATGCTTTGTTTTGTCTGTGTTTCTGTGTGTGCTGGAGTTGGGGTAAGTGTGTCTAACCATAGTTTTCTGTCTACTTAAGGCAGATATGTGCAAGTGTGTGACAGCAGCTCCATCACCTTTCATTACTGTCATCATTAAGAGAGGCAGATTTGAAACAATGTAGAAATTTCTCTAGACAAAGCACATTAGAAACCCACAGGGAGGTTGGGGCTGAGAAGGATGAACACACCAGCAGGGTACGCACACAGGTACCCAATACCCAATACACTGAACTTTCATATGCTGTTACAGCCTTTGTTACCTAGAATAACGGATGAATATGGAAGCTGTGAACAGAACACTGACATAATCACTATATAAAGTCGGTATGGTAAAGCAAACAATTGCCTGTTTACACATCCCACATATTTATTATATTCATTTAGAGCCATGTTTTTGCCCAATATTTACTCTCCTCTTATGGCGTCCATATTACACATTATTATTATGGAAAATTATGGTTTAGAGCAACTTTAATCACAAAACCAAACATGAGCTAAACAAAGTGTTCAAAATTGGACAGGGTAAATGTCATGTCTGATACCAGAATAGTATTAACTTGCCTTGAAATAGTTGTGCTTTGTTTTGCATAAATAAACCTCAGACAAGCAGTATAATCTTAATAGTGGGAATAAAAGCAACTTTAAGCATTTAAGAGCACTTTTTTGACAAAACAAAGTAATAAATAGGATTTGTAAGACGTTATCAATGTGTGTGCAGGCCCAAATCTCCTCTGCTACTTTAAAAAGGTTCTTCAGAAACGTTCAGTATGCTTACTGTTGCTTTTACACAGCCATTCGTGAGCTAAGGACTCGGCCAATCAAGGCAGTCACCTCAACATTTCAAAAGTAGCAGGTGAAATAAAAGAGCAGCTGACGCATCAGTGCTAAACATGAGCATTGTTACCTTACTAATGCATGTTGGCATTCACCATCTGCTTCTTCAGGCTATTAGTTCAGTGTTAGGTTACATGTTATTGCAAGGTACAGCTCATCAAGTTATGTGACAAGTGATGGGGCATGAGTATGATTGTTTGAGGGGAAGGGATTGGAACAGCCAAGACACGACCAAGAGAAAAAAAAAAGGAGTTGAACAAAGCACGGCATATCTCACTTTCCTCTTGGTTTCAACGTACTCACTTACAAATGCAATGTGGTACAGAGAGAGGCACAGTGGAGCAGAGCAACAAAAATGTGTGAAAGAGAATGGGAGATTGTTAAAGGAGATGTGAAGAGAGGGTGAGAATTGGTGAGAATGACATGGGGAAAATGGGAGCGAGAGGGAGAGATAGAGAGGTGGACCATTGGCAGTGGTGACCACAATCACAATTGTCTTTAAGTCACAAACATGGATTCTGTTCCTCTTTTTCTAGCTTTTTTGTTGAGTTATAAACAAGCCAGACTAAGATTGAGAGGGCACACAAAGACAGACAGCAATCCTCCATTCAAATACAATGTGGAAAAAAAATTGAGCTGATGCAAATGTGTGTCAAGCAAGAGGTAAACTGAGTGAGATGGAGGCAAGTTACTCTAGGTGGCACACATTTATGCATTTAGAGACATTAAATTACCCAAAAAAGGAAGACAAGCTTATTTCGGTGAACCAAAAAATTATAACCTAAACCTCTAATTACAATGACTGACTGAAAATGCTAAGGTGATTGCAACCAAAGCTGCTTTCTGTAGAAGGACTCCACATTTGCTTGCCTGCTTTTGATGTTAAGCGATCAAAGTCATTGCCTTCCTCTCTGAATAGATAAAAGTTCAGGAGATGTGTACAGGCAGCGGAGTTTGGAGCTTTGAGGGGACACAGGACAGGGCACCTGCGGGGGTGTTGGAACAGAGGTGTAAATAAGTGAAGAGAGGAATCGAGGTGGGGAGAGACGGCAGGGGAGCGAGGGAATAGAGATGAAAAGGAAAGCGTGAGATGAGGTCGAGGAATGATACGGAGACCGCGGCGGAGGACGTGGGCACCTTTTGATTGCTGAGAGACAGATGGGAGTGAAAAAAGCATGTGTCACTTAATGTCGGTATCGGGGTAAAGGGCTTTTTATTATTCCTCCGCGCCCGTGACAGCTGTGGCCGGAGGCATTATGTGTTTGAGTTGTCATCCAGCCATCTGAACATTAGTACATCTGTCTTTCTGTCCGTCCATCGGTCCATCCCATTCTTGCAAACATGATATCTCAGGAACCAATGGAGGGAGTTTCTTTCCAATTTGGCACAAACGTCCACTTAGACTCAATGATAAACTGATTTTGATGTTCAAGGTGAATGTCACTGTGTGTCACATCATAATGTTCTGCAAAAACACTTTTCTGGCCATTATTCAGTGCTATAATTCAGGAACAGAAGTGAAGATTCTGTCCATATTTCTTATTTGGTAAGATACTAATCTTGGATGCCCACCTTCAAACTGTGGTGAGTGTATAGATCTTTTGTGTTGCCGAGTTGAAGATGTGTGTAGGGCATCCATGTTTCACAAAAAATGGTTTCTTTAATTACTCTTCATTACACGTTTTATCTAATTCTAAGTAATTCCAGTTTTCTTTTTAATTGGCAATCTACCATATTTGGTGACAAGCCTCTATTGTTTTAGTTTTGTATGCACTTACTGTACACTTAACCACAGATGGCAAAGGTATAAGGTTACCAGAACTCTGACAACCTTTTTTTTTTCTCTAAAGTTTTCTCGCAAATAAGTTGTTTTTGTGGATGATGCTATTTTTGTCTTTTCTGACACAAATTATATCCGGCTTAGCTATAACCAACCATGTCCTGCTCTGTTCATTCCAACAAAAGTTCTTGCTGCTGCTGGAAACATAAAATGCACCCCTTCTGTGTCAAAATGTCCCAGCAAGTAGAGTGTGGGATACAAAATATGAAAGCTTTGGTGAACTGGGTTTAGATTGAATCACTATTGTTTGATACTGCATTCATTGTCATTAAATGTACATGGAAATGTCAGTGATTATTAATTAAACACTTGTTGGTGGCAGCACTAACAAGCTAACCTTAAAGGGGCTGTACTCGATATTCAGAACATTAATATAGCAACTAATATTATGTAAAGACTAAGTTAAAGGAAAGCAGAGAAGACTTAAAATACACTTGTGTGTCTCCTGTTATGGACCAATAAAAGATAGATTAAGAATAGAAGTAATGAATAAAAGTATAGTGGATTGAGGAAGCGAGAGGAGAAGATGGGAAAAGAAACAAAGATGCAAGCAGAAGAAGGGACAAGTGGATTTAAGAGAGTAGAAGGTGAGCGGAAAAGTTGAGAAGTTTATCCTATTCTTTCAACAGGTTACAAAAAGTTATATAGAGAATTTAAAAGCCCCACAGAAATACTGATGGAAGACATAAAGGAGCAGAGAAGATGGACAAAAGGAAAATGCTCAGCTGAATCCAATAAGCCAATTGATGGTTGGCTCAAAGTACTTTTCTGATGAAAAAGCTTGTGTGGAGTGAATAGGAGCCGATGCTGAGCAGTAAGGCTCATGGAAAGACTAAGAAAGAGTTGGTCCCACTGTCCACTTTCCAAACGTCTCTACCTTCACTCTATTGCTGCATAACATTTTAATCCGACTTTTGCATAGGGAGAGCTGAAGTCAACATCACATCCGATAAAATTCTTATACAATGTGATTTAAGTTGTGATTATGTCTTTCCAAGACACACTTGTGTGGTTTGAATGTTACTGAAGCCAAGGGTTTTGAGAATTGCTTTCTGCATATACCGAGCCTGCGGATCTGTAACTAATGAGCCAGCCTTCAGCTTTAATTCCTCATTTTTCACTGTATTTCAAATTCTATGTATCATTTTTCTTGGGATTCAAAGATGACTTTGCTTACAGAACTGTATGCTTGCCAAACAAAGTTGGATTATTTTTTTCCCATCCCCAATCAGGCGACTAAGAACACATCTGTCCCTCAAAACTTTTCTCCTTCGTTTTATCAAACCATTCATCATGATTAAAATTCTAAGTCTGTCTTCCCATCCCTTTCTTCCTTTCTCACTCCCCCTCTCTCCATTCATCCCTTCCTTTACTTATTTGCATCACATTATTGATATGCTATATTGATCTCAGTGTTATTTCTCTGCACTAAACATCTTTCACTGCCTCACTCCACTATTCCTCATTGTCTTTATCCCTCTTTCTCCCTTCCTCACATTCTTGTCCCAGTCTACAGTCTTTGTAAAGAAAATCAGTGATGTCAGAAATGGCATTATCCCTTTGATTACTCCACTTTCGGCTCACTTAATCCGGCCACCAATCATGAACCATTTAGCTCCAATCTCGCTACAAGAACTCACTGATCTGGTTAGCAGTATGAAATCTTCCTTGAGCCCAGGAGAAATTATACCAACTTCATTATTTAAAAATGTTCTTGGGTCTATGAGTACTTGGGTTCTCGCTATACTCAACAGCTCTTTGCAATCTGGTTGTGTCCCTTCATATTTTAAACATGCAATCACTTCCGGCAAATTATAGGCCCATTTCGAAAATGCCTTTTTATCTCCAAAATTTTTAGAAAAAGTTGTTGCTAAACAGCTCACTGCTGTCCTGAATGCACACATTTTAGACAAATTTCAATCTGGTTTCCGTCAGACACTCAACTGAAACCGCTCTTCTTAGAGTGTCCAACGATTTATTAATGTCCTCTGACAAGGGTCAATGCTCTGTTTTGGTGCTGCTGGATCTTAGTGCCGCTTTCGATACTGTGGATCATAACATCATGCTTGAAAGACTTAAGCATTGGGTTGGTATCTCAGGAAGCGCCCTGGATTGGTTCACCTCCTATCTATCAGATAGAAGTTTTTCTGTGTCTCTTGGTCCCTATTCCTCAGAAACTGCGGCCCTTTCCTGTGGGGTGCAGCAGGGTTCTGTGTTAGGTCCGCTTTTATTTGCATTGTACATGCTCCCCCTGGGACATATAATTAGCCAAGTTGGAGATATTTCTTATCACTTCTATGCAGATGACATCCAGCTGTATGTCTCTTTTGAGCCAGAAGACACTGATAAAGTGTTGAAATTGCTTAAATGTTTCAATTCGATCAAGGATTGGCTCGCTAACAACTTTCTACAGCTCAATGAAAATAAGACCGAAGTCTTTATTGTTGCTCCGGACACTTTAGCTTCTAAGATTAGTCAGCTGCTGTGCTCCTTGTCCTCAGCTGTTCAGTCCAAACTGAAAAATCTTGGTGTAATATTTGATAATAACATGTACTTGGATCAACATATTAAATCTCTGACCCGCACAGGTTTCTTTCAATTAAGAAACATTGCCAAACTTAGAGGAGCTGTTTCACATTCTGAGCTTGAGATGATCATTCATGTTTTTATTTCATCTCGGCTTGATTACTGCAACTCTATTTTCAACTGTCTCAGCAAATCGTCCCAGGACCTTCTACAACTAGTCCAGAATTCTGCTACAAGGCTGCTGACCAGGTCTTGCAGGAATCACTCTGATTTTATACTCATTACATTGGCTTCCGATTAATTTCAGGATCAAATTTAAAGTTTTGGTTCTGACTTATAACGCTTTGCATGGTCAGGCTCCTGTGTATATCTCGGACCTGCTCCATTCGTACACTACGAACAGGCCCCTCAGGTTTTCTAACCAGGGATTACTGGTTGTCCCACGCACCCGTTTAAAGACTAGAGGTGACCGTTCCTTTGAAGCGGTGGCTCCAAACCTGTGGAATTCCCTTCCTATTGTCTTACGTTCTGCAGTCTCTGTTGAAGCTTTTAAAAAGCAGCTGAAGATGCACTTGTTTAAATTTGCTTTTGATTCATGTATGTAATCTTGTGTCTTCTAATGATTGTTTTTAGTCTTTTAGTATTTTTAGTTTTAGAACTTACTATGTTTTGTACAAATATTTATCATGTGAAGCACTTTGTGACTTTGTCTGTGAAAGGTGCTATATCAAGTAAACGTATTATTACTCCCACCCACAAATTAAATTAATATCATCCCTCCGTCCCACTTTATCCTCCCTCCATCTCGCCCTTTATTCTTCCCCTCCTTCCTTCCGTCCCCCATTCCTCCTCCCTCCCACCCCATTATATTAATAGGCTGTTGAGAGTGTGTGATTTCAGCAGTAGCTCAATGCCAACATTGCATTAGTGCATTAAGTCTGTGTGCTGCCGGTTTCACAGTTAGACACATTAACAGCATAATGGCAGACTGCTAGCTCCATTCATATGCCAGTATCTACGAGGCTGTTGTGACATGGTTTTAACATTGGATCACAAGTGGAAGCTCGAGGTGCGTGCGTTGTCACCTGTCTGTAGAATGTGTCTCCAAATGCGTCCTTATTGACCACTTATGATCGGATCTTACGTCCCCACTATATATACAAATAAACGTGTGCATTATTTCTGTTTGCATATAGGCAGGTTGTGTGTGTTTTATAATGTCAGTTGTTACTTTCACATAAATCAAGTGAAAAATGAAAAAGCGCTGGCCACAGTCTGTCTGAGGGCCGACCATAGACTGTATCCTACTCTATATAAAAGGTTGCCGACATAAGATCTACAGACGGGCGGCAGGACCTGTGCAGGAGAGACGTGTGTTTAAAAGTTTCTCTGTTCAGCTCTCATTACGTTTGTAGCTTCTAACGGAATCTCTGGTTTAAAGTTTAGTTCATATTCTACCCTAACTGCTTTATTTTATGTTTCATCACACGTAATCACTAACAGTATATGATAATAACCTCCCAAAGATGCGATTCACTCACAGTGGTTTCTGTGACATGATAAATACTTTGAATGAGTGCGTAGTTCCATTTACAATTGAGTAGGCGGTCTTTAATGTGACACAGGACAACGTCCCTTTCTCACTGCTATTAAAATATGGACAAGTGCGGCTCAAACCACCTCCAAATATGGGTTATGCGATCGGATCTCAATGAGTCCTCAATGAGTCCTGAGAGTGTTTTCAGCTGTACTTAGAGCTGTCCACTTGTGAGCCGATCACTCAGAACGGATCTTACTACCATGTGAAACGGGGCTTGATATTTCAACGGGCCCACGCAAGTTAATCATGTTGTAAAATACATCTTCCCACACAAAACTAGTGAATGCGCTAAGTCGGAGCCCATTGCATTACCTGCATGCTAATGCAGCAACCGATGAGTCATACGATGAGTTTGTTAAAGTGACAACACAGCTCAAAACGTCACTCAGGTGAAGCACTGATCTTTGTCAGTTGTAGTCTGAATTAGTTGTAAATATCATGTCTCATTGTTGTACTTTATGGGTTTGTGTGTAAATTTGATAGGCAAATGTGTGTGCGCACACATGTGAAGACTTGTGAGTCAGTATGTGTGAAGGGGGAGGTGGATTGGAAGGCACGGGGTATTCGGAAACGGTATTGCTTCCTCTCAGCGGGTTTGTGCATGTGCGAGCTTGAGTGTGTTCTTCCCTAAAAATAAAATGATACCGCTTCCCTTGAGACCATATGGTACAGATAATGAGCTGGTCCTCCACCATTCCTGCTTGCGCTTTCCCCGGCGGGAAAGACCGGTCCAAACTTTGTGGAAAAATTGTATCCTTTTCCCTTAGCCTTTTCTTTAAAGGCACAAGCAGGTGATTTATTTGAATTGTAATGCTGCAGCTGTTTTTCCGAGCACAATCCCCTTCCTGTACATTTGAGTGCAATTTTCCTTCTCTGTTTAAGCTCATACTGCTCTTGAGCAATTGACCATTATACAACTTAATATGGAATAAAGTTTGCTTGCGTACACAAGTATAATGGCTTCCTCTTTTATAAAAGCATTCTTTTTGATTGAATTAAACCACTTCATAGCCAAGAAATGTGACTCAAGATCACTTTTTTCTTGATCTTGATCTTTAGTGGCAATGACTGTTTTTGTTTTTACCAAACTCGGTTGAAGTTTTCCTGAAATTACTTTCAATTTACTGTGTCACTTTTCTGTCATTTGAAATCAGTCATCTCTTATATCAACAGCACAGCTACTGTTTGCACTAGTCCCTTTCTATTTGACGATGTTAACCTGTTGGTGGGCTTGCCTTAATGGCCATTTAGTGATGCTTGGAAGCACGAGAAATAGATGAGTGTAATGTCTCACCATCTGCTGCACTGTTGTTTCAACCCTGAAACAATTGTTGAAATGTCAGAATACATTTGTGCTTTTCCCTACTCTGTGAAGGCGCAGGGACCGTCGTGGCAACACGCTGTTTGATTCTCAAAATTAGAATCACTTTAATCAGCAGTACTGTAAACATTCAGAGGTTTTAACACTGCTACAGAGACATTTTTAGAACACAGGAGCAAAAAGCAGCTACTGACGTGCATGATATAAGAAAAGTGAGAATCACATTACCACTCAAGACTTGCAGTCATTTTTGAAACAATGGGTCTTTAACTCCAGTCAGACGTAAGCAAAAGCAGGCTTATCATTACTAGCCAACCAATCTGGATTTTGTCAGCTAAAATTATTACGGTAGCTATCAGATTTAACAGATTCGTTTGGCAAACATGAGCTAATTCTAACGCTAAAACTCTGTTAGTGGGATGTAAACTCCGTCTCCAGCTGACTTTTAATCTTCTTAAAAGAAGAACCCAGTGAAAGGGTCCTAAATATAAACACAAAGGCTACTTACATGATATACTACCAAAAGACTGAGCATAAAGCTAATATGTAAACTTTCCCAAAACAAATGAAGAGCAGGACATTACTCCAGACGATGATTCTGAGTTATGATTGTTGCTGCTCGGGGGAGGGAATAGTCGATTTAAAATAGCCCCATGATAACTTTCTAAGCAGATCTTGCAGACTTGTGTCCCACTTTTTACACCATTAACCTCCTCTAACTCTCCAATACAAGTGCTGGACAAAAATTACATCTTGCCCTCTAATACACAGTTTAGAAATCCTCCGGGAATGTGCCCTTTCACCCATGTTTTTCTCCCTCTACTCAAACCTTTCACATCCAAAAATCGCTCTCGTCTGCAGGTACACACCACACGCAAACATTACAAGACTCCTCTCTAATGATGATGAAACATTGTATTGTGAGCAGGTAAATTGGGCAGTTAATAATCTCTTACTTAACACATTAAAACAGAAGTTTAAAGAGCAGGTCACGTCCCCAAACTCGCATACTGATCTTTGACAAGCCCACATCCATCACTCAATCACTGGGTTGTATATAAAACAAAGACAACACTGCATTAGCACACAAAATCCCCCTAAGCTATTGGATGGGTCCAACCTGCACTTAAGCCAAAATCAGAATCTGAGAATTAATGTTACATTTATATTGAAAATGTCAGAGTTATTGATTCAACTCTATGGTAATTTGGGAGACCATATTTGTGGTGTTGTATAAAATATTCCAGTCCGATACAAGCATGTACTTTTATTTCCAGTTTTTAATGATTGCTTTCCATTTATGTGCATATTGGTGCGCAAAAGACTCGCACATCTTTCACATCCAAGTGCAGATATTTTCTGGACTCGCAACACTATTCACAAAATCACTGAAGAACAATCAAAGTATGGAATCAAGCACAAAATATGATAGCATCAAAAGGCATATATAACTACCATTTCCATCTTATATTTGCATCCGATTACCACAATTCAACATAGAAATCACAGAGTAGCCAATGTAATGAATCCGATCGTTTATCACGTGCAGCACGGGAAGAAAACGAAGTGTTCTGCCCCGAATCTGCCAAAACATCTTCATTAAAACTGGAATCCACAAAAGAGCCAAATGGTCAAGAATCTCAGACGGGAGACTTATTTGAACCATACATATTACAATTAGATTCTTCCATTTTATTTTTTTTATTTTCTCTGAGGTGCAGTCGGAAGAAATGTGTTTTTAGCCTTCGTCGGAAGATGCTTAGGCTTTTGGCCGTCCTGATGTCAATAGGGAGCTCATTCCACCATTTAGGAGCCAGGACAGCAATCGGTCAGGATTTTGTTGAGGGATTAGTTAGACAGCCAGCAGGTTGGCTGATGCAGAGCGGAGTGGGCGGGTTGGGGTATAGGGTTTGACCATGTCCTGAATCTAAGCTGGGGCTGATCTGTTCATAGCCCTGTATGCAAGTACTAGTGTCTTGAGCAGACGGTCTCCTGGTGAGATGTCTCCTGACCATTTGTATAGAGAATACACCTTAAGATTTCCCTTTGTTCTTGCTGTTTCACTAGAATCCTCAGACTAATGAAATTCCTCTTTGATCTAAAATATTCATTTCTCACAGCCCTTTTCCCAGTTGATTGCCTTTTACTGCTGTTATATAAATATGATTTTGTACTTTGATTGTTTAAGTGTGCAAAATTGATTTGCACATTTTAAACATGGTAAAACGCAACCAATGGAGAAATAGGAAACGCAAGACAAGGGACTCAATTTCAACAACCTTCCTCCCCTGTTTATCCAATAGAAAGAGTTACTGTAGAGGCAGCGCTAAGCAGCAAAACAAAGAGAAGATACTTGGGACATGGTCGTCATCCGTACCTGTTTAAACCGCATGTGGTTGGTTAACCACATCTTTCTTTACTTTATTTCTGTCATGATATAACTGTCGATATTATGATATATTAAATCCGGTAACAATTTGCATGTGTGCAGTACATCACTTGCTCACTCATGTTGAAAGACCTGATGGTTCAGTTATGAGATCAGCACAGGTGTTGAGGGATTTCCTTGACACACACTCACATACACACTCCTTCTGATGCTAATACATACTGTAACATGCAAAACACAAGGATTTGAAGTGGTTGCCTGCAGAGCCGTTGATGCCTCAGTATCTTGTGGGTTACAAGCTCATAGAGAAATAAATCAAGAAAAACACACACACACACACACACACACACACACACACACACACACACACACACTCTTTGCAGTGCATGCTTGAGCCAGGTGTGAGCATGCATTGATTTTGTCTGCCCCTGGGGAAATTTGTCATCCCTGTGTCTCAAAAATATGTCCCCGCATCCAGCGAAACTTATTTCATAACCAGAACGTGCACGCTCAATTAGTTTCTAGCCTCTAATTTGCTACTAAGTTGTTTTTCATTCAACAGATTTAAACGCTTTGTGTGCAGGTCTGCTGAATTTTAGCATGATGCATGAGGCTCATTTACAAGTGTAACAATGGGAATATATGCCTAATGAGGTTGATGCTGGGGGAATACCTGCTGTAAACTCAGACTTGCTCTGACTCATAATTCTTAGGCACTGGCAGGTGTGAATGCTGTATTTTTCTCACTGTGTGTGTGTCTGTCCTCTGCCTATGTTTCGGGAATCTCACAACACTAAAATGTGTGTAAGTTTAGCTCTGCGTGTGTGTTTTTCGAAGGAATTCATGACATTTGCAGCTCCAGTCGCACAGTGTGATGCAGGAAATCATACTGGAACACTGAGCATGAAGGATGGCAGGTGTCCTGTACAAATGTGTCCGTGTGGATATGAGTACTGTACTGTAGGTTTGGCTGCAGGCGCCCACACAAAAGTCTTTGTATTATAAAATAATGTAACTGGATTTGTATATTTGCACACACATATAGTGGGTGTGTGAGGATGCAGCAGGCTGCCAACAGGGAGCTTCAAAGCCTTCAACACACACACACACACACACACACACACACACACACACACACACACACACACACACACACACACCTCACAATGAAGCACTGTTGGATAGCACTTTTGTGTAACGGCAGGGAGAGACAAAACAGAGTAGAGAATCTGCAGGTGGCTGGCTTGCATCAAGTAGTCTGGTGTCTTCCTCCAATGTGTGTGTCACTGCACACCAGATTTAGGTTGCTGATGTGATGCAACTCTCGGAGATGTATATTATTGAAATAATGCACAATCACAGGGAAAAATGTGTGAGAGAGTGGACTGAGGCATTTAGATATGGAAAAAAAAAAGTGACAGAAGCGAGCATAGTGAGGGAGACATTACTGGCTATGTTTATTGGAGAGGTGGTGGGAGAGAAATGTGAGAGCTGAACAGATACTAAAGGAGTGAGCGATAGCATCAGGACTGAATCTAAGGCTATAAAAGTAATAATTATTTTTTTTGCCCAATCAATCTCTGGTTGAAATCAGTCATGCAGTAGATTGTTGCGTGCATGAGGAGAGGGGAGTTACCAAACTCAAAAATCTTTAATCATAATGGCTGTTTCCCTCTAGTCCACCACAGAGATTGCCTAAAAAAATAAATAGATTTAATTAAATGGACAACTACTAAAGTAGTGACTACCCCATACTGATTTCATAGCCTGAAGTAATAATAGATACCAGATAATGAGGAAAAAGAAGGAGGCTTTCTTCTCAACTGTCATTGTTAATTCACATGCTTGAGGTTTTTGTTCCTCTATTTATGTCAGTTTGTTGGACTAAACCTACTGCATGTCATATGGCATCTCACTTACACAACTTTATTTTTGTACTTCTGCCTTTAGTTGTCAGTTTTTACTGTTTTTAACAGGTCATTAAAAATTGTTAGTGGCACTTTTTCCAGCTTGTGTGTGTGTGTGTGTGTGTGTGTGTGTGTGTGTGTTGCAAAAGAGAGGCTTCCTCTCAGTGAATCTTCCCTGAATAAATCAAGTAAAATAGAAAAGAAAGGAGGGCGATTTAAGTCATTTTCCATAGGCTCCTGGTAGTGTGCGTAACTAGGCTTTTGTCCTTCAGTGTTTTTTGTATCATTGCTAATTTAATTTTATAGTATTAAATCATAACAAGAGTTATCTCAAGACACAGACAGATAGAGTAGGTCTAGACCATACTATAATTTACAAATACTAGATTTGTATTCAGAACATTCAAAAGCAGGTAAAGATTTGTTTAAGTTTGTTATGTGTGGGTGTCTAAGTTTGTGTTGGTTCCATGTGCGATACAGGGTAGTAGAGGGTGTGTGTGTGTGTGTGTGTGTGTGTGTGTGTGTGTGTGTTAGAAAGTCATAATGTGTTGACAGAGATATATTAAAGGCTGTAGCCTCAGATCCCTGCCCTCCAGCCCCCTAGCCATCCTCACTGCTCTCATGTGTGTGTGTGTGTGTGTGTGTGTGTGTGTGTGTGTGTGTGTGTGTGTGTGTGGTGTTGAGTCTCACAGATGTTACCCCAGCAAGTCGCGTATCCGCTCATGCCTCGAAAAGCCCAGATTTCATTTCACCAAAACTGGCATTGTGCATTTGTGTATGTGTAACAGTACTGATCCTGGCACCACAACCAGCACACCTCAGTCACCTGTCATACCCTGTCCTCCAGCCAACCCTCTGACCTTCTCCCAGCTGCAGGTGCAGATTCATCGCTACAATTGTAAATCTTTTTTGCCCCCAAGTGCAGCCTTTAATCAGGTTCCTCTTAAAATTTAAATTGACTGGGGCGGTGGGTTGGGTATTCCAGCTCCTGCCTCTCCGGCAGAGCTTTCTGTGTCACCGTGGTTAATTCATTATCACCCTGAGCATGTAATACCTGTCGGGGTAAGGGTTCAATTTTAGGTTCCATTCTAAATTTTTCATATTCACGTTCCCACTTTGTAACACTGTGAACAGAATGTCTGACTCAGTGATGTAAGAAGGTGTTATATGGGCATTAACTACCTACCTTTGACACTATCCGTGAGTTTCAGGAGCTCAGTTATCCATTACAATTTCATAGCTTAATCATGATTTATTTTCATTGTAAAAGTAACTAAATCTTTTCTAAAACAGGGGTCAGAATCATGAGGATTTGTTTACAGCAAGCTAAGTTTAGATTGACACGTTAAATGGGTTAAGTAGTCCTGAGGCAGATCTGTATGCAATCAATATCTTCAATCTAGTGACTTGTAATCCAGGCCTTCATCTTGTCTCGGCTTGTTTGCTGCAAGTCATGATGTTCTTAACTCAATTAAGCCATCCTCATGCCTCCAGAATACAGATACTACCGTTTTAACCAGGGTTTTTTTTCACATAAAGGTCACACTAATTATTGGTTTCCAATCTGTAATTTCCTGTAATTTAAAAATATTTTCTATAAAGATTGCGGAGTATTTCACAACAGGCCTGATTTATTTATGGATCTAAAGAACAGACCAAGTTTTAACCTGTTAAAGCGGGAAATCTTGTGTCTAAACAAGACACAAAGTTTTGTGTCTTTATATTTACATTGTTGGTATCAAAAGAGCGATGATATAAATGTGTGTATTTATAAATGTATGTATTTGTAAATGAGTGTTTTCATTTTGTATATTTCCCGATGCATCGATGTATGCCTGTGATATTTCTCTGTGCTCTGTTAAAGCCTCGGACTGCCTCGGTCTCTTGAATATACCCCAAAACCTATTTATATATGATACAATATCTGTGGTCCAGACTGAAAAATTACAAGACCTAGATGGATCGCGACTAATCGTTTCATGGTCCCCAGAGGATGAAGCCTTCTGACTTTAGTGATTGACTGACTTTTCCTCTAGCGCCACAATTTTCACATGTGAAATGTCTCTACTGGATGGATTGTATTTAGTACAGACATTCATGGTGGACAGAGGATGAATTCTAATAACTTTAGTGAATTTTACTTTGGTGCCATTAACAGGTCTAAATGGTAGTTTGTACAATTCTCTCAAATATATGCAAAACTATCAGCCTCAGCTGTAGGCTACTTTGTTTTAAGTGCTTATTATCAAATGATAGCATGCTAACAAACTAAACTAAGATGTGAACACGGTATACATTAGGGCCGCCCCAGACGATTATGATTGGCTTAAAGAAATGTAAACAACCCAGTGCTTTTTTTTTCTCCCTCCTATCCCAGAATGTATGTGTGGTGTAGTACACACATCTGGATGTAGATTCATCTGTTTGTTCGATGACACCACCAAGATTGCGTGCTACAAAAAGTCTGATTTTGGTGATTTATTTAAGTCCGGAATGAAAAATGTGGACATGAAGGGGTTAAGTATAGCCTCGGTATGCATTACAAAACAGACCCTGTGTCTGCTTGTCTTGTTCTGTCATTTTATCTTAGTTTCTCCTTTGTAATTCTCTTCCTCTTTTTCCTCTCGCCTTTATCAATCTCATCTTTGTCACTTCTGTTCTGTTCATTTGCATTCTGCATAATAGTCTCCTATTTCCTTTGTTTTTCATCTTCTATCAGTGTCATCTCTCTCTCTTTTCTTAACCTCTCGGCTTTTTGAACACTTCTCAGTTCACTTCTCTTGCTTCCTCTTCAACTCAGATCTCTCTTGTTGTGCCTTTTTCAAGAAATCTGCATTGCTTCGCCTCCTGTCTCCATTTGTTTTCCATCAATTATCTCAGTTGTCTTTCTTTAAATTCCCCCCCCCTCCTCTTTATGCCTCCTCTTTATGCCTCTGCTAAACACCCCCTCTCACATGCAGTATCTCTCTAATCTTTCACTCGTTTTATTCTCTTTGCTCCCAATACATGTTTCTGTGTCATCTCTTCTCCCTCCCTGCCTCCTGCTCTTTACCTACCTAAAATGCTGCATATTTTCTGTTGTTTCTCTTCTCTCAGCCCTTTTTTTCAATTGTTGTGCTCTTGTGAAGTATCCTCCTTTTACCTACTTTCTCTTATTGTCTTTCTTTCATCTTGGCTGCCTGTTTGCTTGTCGACAAACCGATTACAGGCTGCTATTATATTCTGAATATCCTGTGATATGAAGAGCATGCACAGGGTAAAACTGAGACAATAAAGGGAATATCACTGTTGTTTAGCCGCAATTAAAGTAGCTCTTTGATCCGGAAAGAGTAACAATGAAGTGCGATAGAATGAGGTGCTATTTGTTTTTGTCTTTGTCTCTCTGGGTTTTCCTATCTCTCTGGCTTTAATGATCTGCCTTTTTTGCTTTTCTGCACTAAATGCAATATATAAAATTACTAGGCTGGTAATATATATATTTTTTGATTTCGAGTAATTTTCAAAAATTGTTGTCATTGACCTGCTGGTGTGTCAGTCGTTACAAACTCATGCTGTGCTGCCAAACATTGTTCAAACCCACAGAACTTTATTTTAAATTCTAGTAGACTAGTTTCCAAAGACACCAAATATGAATTTTGGGGAAATATGTATAAAACAGTGCACAATAAATCTAGAAAGTTTTAATTTCATGAGATTACACAATCTACACAAAACAGGTTGGCTATTTGGTTTCTTGGGTTTCAATCTTTTTTTTATTTCTTTTTTTTTATCAAATAGCTTCAATGAAGATTTGGAGGTTTAAGAATGACAATGTGACTAAATACACTAAACACACTGGATAAGATGTATTTCTGTAGTTAATTAGTTGTTGTAATTAGTTTCTGTGGTAGCAAACTGCTCAGAAAAGGAGCAAAAGTGGAGTAAATGTGAAACAAAAAAGATGGGAGGATGGACACAGGCAAAGGGCCAGACTGAGGAGAAAAAGAGAGATGGATGGACCCAGACAGAGACGACGGGGTTAGACAGACACCTAACTCTCAGCCTCAACAATCTTCATCTTGGTAAATTAAATTGGGGAGGTCCCGCTGTGCCAGTCCTCTCCTCATTAGACCCAGACCACGGCTGGCTGTTAGAGGGCTGAGTCGAATTTTGAGTAAGTAAACAGCTCTCGAGGCTGACTCAAAACCAGGGCTCCGCACAGCCAGATCAATTTACAGTATACGTGTGCCTTCCTTCTCTCGGTCTCCTTCATCTGATATATCAGTCAAAAAACGGTTCCACCTCAATCTGGAAAAAGATATTGTGGTCCAAACTACTATAGATTCATATTTTTACAATTTGTCCCTACACCGCCTTTGACTCCAGTACGCTTTTTCCTGCTTCCAACGTTACATCCAACATTACATGATTGCTGGATTTACCAGCCATCATTATAAACGCCGACTGTGGTGATATTAACATGCAATATAGTTGACGAAAAAGACAACACTAAAATGCTCTCTCTCTCTCTCTCTCTCTCTCTCTCTCTCTCTCTCTCTCTCTCTCTCTCTCTCTCTCTCTCTCTCTCTCTCTCTCACACACACACACACACACAAACAAACAGCAGAAAGGTGCTGATTAACTCTCATAACGGACCAGGTGGGTAGCACACTGCCATGACTCCATGAGGCTAATGTCTGATTGCTAATTCTTAATCTGCAGCGTTCTCTGTCAGGTAAATGTAGTACAATGTCTTCCTCTGATGTAGACGTAGCCTACACTGTAAGTCAGTAGTAGGCTAGACAGTGGAGTTGCATATGAAGTGGTTTGGGGTCCTTCTGTAACTAATTTTGGGGTACATTTTGGTTTTGAAGAATTCTACAAGCAACAATACCACAGGCCAAGCAATCGGCCCAACGGGCACTGTACTAGTGTGTGTGTGTGTGTGTGTGTGTGTGTGTGTGTGTGTGTGTGTGTGTGTGTGTGTGTGTGTGTGTGTGTGTGTGTGTGTGTGTGTGTGTGTGTGTGTGTGTGTGTGTGTGTGTGTGTGTGTAATGCAGTGGGTTTAATTAGCTTCAGAGGCCATCTATCAACCTAATGCTCAGACTCTGGCCCCGACAGCACCATTACTGACACACACACACACACTTTTATGTATGTATCATATATACAGAAACATAACTTTGTTTTTCACACAAGTTGTTGTTAACACATAATCAGACAAGACTAATCTTAATGTTGGTCAGGCTATGGTACCAGGGCCAGTTTAGTCTTCTTCTCCACACGACAAGAGGAATACTACAGTATATTTTTAAAACTGGACACCTTCCAGGTGGCATTTGAAAAAGTCACTTTTAGCTCCTCATAGGTTTCTTCAGCTTGAAAGCAGAGCACAGTTTGCTGATTATATAACATTACTCACTTTGGAGCAGTTTTGCTAGATACATTGCCAATACTCTTCAGCATCATTTGTTTATATATTGTTTCCATGGTTTTGAAATCATTCTGCTTGGTTCCTCTGTGCGAATGAATGCAAGTCCAAAGAGTGAATTTCCTCAATTTTGTTCCTCGGAAGAAAAGACACACAAAAAGCCCCTGTCCTGGATCATTAGGTCTGTTAAAGTCCAAATCTGGCTCTTAGTTACCTGCTCAGCTCCCCGGTGGGATTTGGCCTGATCTATAGTGAGAGATGAAACTGTTCCCCTCTATTGCCAAAGCCATTAAGGAATAGTCAGGGCAGACCTGACTGTCTATAGGTGGCAGGTGTTCTAGGATATTGGTTTATATTGGCTCCACTCCCCCAGGGTTCCCTCAGGAGATACTGGGGAGAAGCATGAGTGGCTGTTACTGTATAGGGCCCTATTGAAGACCTATTCAATAAAAAAAAAAAAAAAAAAGTGCTTTCCTTTACTCAGAAAAATTAGATATCATCAACCTACTGGTGTGCATTGATTGTTGTCATAGAGGGAAATCATATTAGTTCCGTTTCAATAGTCTTTGCTTGGAGGGCAATACAGTTAAATTAAGAAATAATCTGTTATTGCAAGGGAAGTCTATTCCATGTTTTCATTGTGGTCAAATCTCTACATTAGTTTGATCTAGAGAAGATCATAGGCTTCTAATGAGGTTTAGTGGAGAGATGCAGGAACTAAGCGCTGGTTCAGGGGCCTTCTGACTGCTAAGAATAGCACAAGAGAGTGAACACTGCGGTGCTGTAAGCCTTTATATTTTCATGCACATTACAATTTTGGAAATCCGGAGAGCCTTTGGAACATAGGATCAAATATCTAACATGTTTCGATTATTGAATGACACTGACGCTGTAAGTCCATGTAGAGCAGAGGTGTCAATTAACGAAGTACAAATACTTTGTTACCTTGCTTAAGTAGAAATTTTGGGTATCTCTACTTTACTGGAGTAATTATTTTACAGCAGACTTTTTACTTCTACTCCTTACATTTTCACGCAATTATCTGTACTTTCTACTCCTTACATTTTAAAAATAGCCTCGTTACTCCTATTTCAGTTTGGCTTGTTTTCATTCCGGCTTGTCATCGTTCAAAAAAAACACACACACAAAAGAGTGAATTTGATTGTGGTTGGATGAGAAGTATAAACATAAACCATTCCGACACCCTATTGGTTTGTACACGATCCATCCCACCTGCACAGACCCGGTGCTAATACGGTACTGGTGCCTTAACGACCGTTATCTACCGGACTGAATAATAACGCGGATTTCGGTGCCTTATTTAGGTGCCACTTAAATGCCTGCGCTTCTCTCTGATGCTCCGAAAACGGACGTTAGAGGGAACTGAAACATCGCCGCACGGGATGCTAGTTAACACTACATCTGGCAGCAGCTAACGTTAGCATACCGTTAGCTAGAGGCTGGAGTAAACACAGTTAAAATGCTGACAACTAAATGGTGTAAAAGTGTGTCTGTATTTCACTGGAGAGGATTGTAACACCAGACTGTAGCTGCTGTTGTCTGAAAAACCCAGAAGAGATGTGTCACCTTTTTCAGCCCTTCTGAGTTTGCAGGTATGATTTTAATATAACATTATTATAGTCGTTATGGCCTTTAGAAAAATGTTTTTTTGTGGAGGTGGGGTAGTGCACTATAGGCCCCTGTGGGGGCTAAGCTTTTGTCTTTAATGGCATTTTTCCCCCTTACATTACTTTTACTTTTACACTTGAAGTAGTTTTGAAACCAGTACTTTTACACTTTTACTTAAGTAAAAAGCTTGAGTTGATACTTGAACTTCTACAGAAGTCTTTTCAAACCCTAGTATCTATACTTCTACTGGAGTAATGAATGGGAATACTTTTGACACCTCTGATGTAGAGTGTAGTTTGATGACATCTTGTAAATAAATCTATATACAACAGAGGTCTCCAGCATTTGTTTATTTTGCAAAATTCCTCTCATCTGACCACTTTCCAGCGCCAAAAATGTTAGGATTTCTGCGTTTTGGGACTATAAATATCTGCAGCGTTTGATCTTGAAGTGTTGAATGGATAGGCAAAAACGGATCAACCCATAAATTCAGAAAACAAAAGTATTGGTCAAATTGCTCATGGCGGATCATATTTCCATGCACTACACCTTGAAAACACAGCACAGAGTTGCTTCCCCTCTACTCCTCTGGATGGAAACAAACTGTTGTTGGTTTTGTGGTTCTATTCTATGTGAATTTGTGAGAGCTCGTGGGTCCTCGTGGGTCCTCGTGACTTCAGCTGTCAGTCATGGCCGCAGCCGTTCCGCAACAAATCGGGACCCGGTGGGCATTGGCGGACGGCAGAGCACGGAGCCGTTCCACAGCAGAGCTGTTCCGCAGCTGTTCCGCAACCAGTGAGGGTTTTTATATATATATATATAGTGCCCTCCGCAATTATTGGCACCCCTGTTTAAGATGGGGTCATGGACTTCTAAAAATTCTCCTTTTTTTTAAAGGAACACGCCGACTTATTGGGAATTTAGCTGTTTCACCGTAACCCCCAGAGTAAGTCGATACATACCCTTCTCATCTCCGTGCGTGCTGTAATGCTGTCTGACGGCTCCAGCGGCATCAGGCCAGCACAGAACATGCAGGTGAATGGTTCCAGCAATCCTACTGCTCCGAATAAGTGACAAAATAACGCCAACATGTTCCTATTTACATGTTGGGATTTATAGAGTCACAGCGTGTACAAAAAACAATGTAACATGAGACACAGCTGTCCTGTCCAACAGTCCTGGGTCCTCTCTCATGCACACTCCTCTTTAGCTCACCCCACAGGTTTTCAATTGGGTTGAGGTCTGGGGACTGAGATGGCCATGGGAGGACCTTGAGTTTGTGACTGCTGAACCATTTTTGTGTAGATTTTGCCACATGTTTAGGATCATTATCCTGCTGAAAGACCCAGTGACGACCCATCTTCAGCTTTCTGGCAGAGGCCATCAGGTTTTTATTTGAAATGTCCTGTTCAAAGCATTCATAATGCCATGCACCCTAACAAGGTTCCCAGGGCCTTTGGAAGAGAAACAGCCCCAAAGCATCACAGATCCTCCACCATACTTCACGGTGGGCATGAGGTGCTTTTCGGCATACTCATCTTTTGTTTTACGCCAGACCCACTTAGAGTGTTTGTTGCCAAAACGCTCAATCTTAGTCTCATCTGACCAAAGCACACGATCCCAGTTGAAGTCCCAGTGTCGCTTAGCAAACTCCAGACGTTTACGTTTGTGAGTGTTCGTGAGAAAAGGCTTTTTCTTTGCATGCCTCCCAAACAGCTTGTTGGCATGTAGAGAGCGTCTGATGGTTGTTTTGGAGACTTCGTGACCCCAAGATGCCACTCTTTGATGCAATTCTGTGACCGTGAGCTTAGGACTTTTTTTTACTTCTCTTACCATCCTCCTCACTGTGCGTTGTGGCAAGATGAAGTTGGGACCTCTTCCAGCCTTGTTTGTCACTGTTCCAGTTGTTTTAAACTTCTTAATGATTCCTCTGACTGTAGATACGGGCAAGTTAAGGCGAGTGGCTATTTTCTTATAGCCATTGCCTGACTTATGAAGGTCGACACACATCTGCCTTACTTGAATTGTGTGTTCTCTTGTCTTCGCCATGTTGACAAATGGGTAAGAGAATTAGGACTCTGTGTCACGTCATATTTATACCCCAGGGAAACAGGAAGTCATGAATTACTATTTAAAAGTTCCTAGATACCCTGACCAACTTTAGCAACTACAGAAAAATATATTTAAAAAAAAATCAATTCAATTTTCAGCGGAATTGTTAGGGGTGCCAATAATTGTGGGACACATGATTTCAAGTTTTTTTTTTCTAAATGTGTGATTTTCTTTTTTTACCACCAAAGTAATGTACTTAAATAAAAGGTTGGATTTTTCTCTTTTTTTTTTGCATTTGGGTTCTATGTTGTTTAAAAAAAAAGGAGAATTTTTAGAAGTCCATGACCCCATCTTAAACAGGGGTGCCAATAATTGTGGAGGGCAATATATATATATATATATATATATATATATATATATATATATATATATATATATATATATATATATATATATATATATAGTTTGATTATTTACTAACTACAGCTTCAAAGTCACTCACAGCACATGCATGATTTACAACACTTACATGTCACATGCTATCAGATGTTCTAGATGTTTGTCTGGGGGATTCATGGTTGTGTCACGATAGTAATATATATGTTTTAGAAAGCACAAGTGTGGTTGTGGAAGACAGTGTTGGGTCTGTGCCTGCAGGAGATATTGGATGTCACTGAATCTGTTTTTGTTTCTCTCTGCTTCTCCTCTTCCTCAGTAATTACTCTGGAAATTTGACAAGAGGATGACTGTGCGGTGTACCCAAGTGTGTGTTTGTGTCTACATGTGTCTCATTCTCCAAGTTTCCCAGCTGTAGAGTGAAATAACAAAATATCAAAGCATAAGGCTTGCCCAGTTTACAGGGTTACTTTCTCATTGCTGTTGTAAACAGACAAATATCTGTTTCCTTTTCCCGCAGCTATGCATTCATTTCTCTTTGAAATGCATATGCACCTATTTAGATGCACATAGAGAGTAAAAGGACAAGTGAAACAGAGGAGGCACACACACACAAATACGCTTTATCCATAAAGAACACATGCACACCAGCTTTGATTTTTTTCTCTTACTTATTTGTTTATCTCTATCTTCTATGAATTATACATGCGTGTCCTGAAGTTTATGAAAGTGTCCGTTTGTATTCTACTGGCAGAGAGGACCAATTACAGTACTCAAGTGTCCCAAACCTGAACTCTCATCAAATTCCCTGAGAGAAGTGGAAGATTATTAAACAGCAGAAAAATGAAAGAACAAAATAGTTTTATTACAAAATTAGACATTAAACTAAAAAAAGAAAAACCATGACACTCTGCACTTTAGGGGTGTAAGAAAAAAATCAATACACTTGAATATCGCGATATTTTATTTTTCAATACTGTTATCAATTTTCAAAAAGGCAATATCGATTTTTTTTTTTTTTACGTTCAAAAACATTGATGTAAGACAGTGGTTCACGTTTATATTATATGCTGAGATGCACCACTAGTGTCCTTGCCTAACAGTGCCTAGCAGTGCCTGACTTTTTGCTAGAAGCTAACAACGTAGCTATGGCTGAACTTTGGCCTACTTTAGCATATAAACATTAGCTCACTAAGAAACTGTGAACCACAATCCCAAACTGGCAGTTTGATTTTCTGTGTACTGAATTGTTTACCTAAAGTAATCTTCTTTGACTTTTATGAACATCATGTCTTTTTTTTTTAAATATTAGTTTTTCTAAAATTATACTTTCGTGACCCATGTATCGTGATAGGTATCGTATCGCCAGATTCTTGCCAATACACAGCCCTACTGTACTTATTGTGCATTCATCGCTGTGATGAAAAATAAAAACAACGTATTTGCTCTTTCAATACTTTTTCCTCGAGCAGGTGAATGAATACTGCTCAGGCTAAGAATCATTTTTTGTTATTGCTGCAGCCAAAGAAAGTCTGATAATTTTTTTTTTTTGTTAACATGTTCCTGAAGCAAGAAAGCCAAATCTGGAGATTCTGGGCTATTTTACACCTGCTTGCTGCCGTACAACCAAAGAAGGCCCTGCAAAACCTCAGGATAGATCCCTGACCTTTTTTAAATGGCAAAGACAAGTGTAGATGCATGGTGGCAGGGACTTCAGATGACGCTCAGAGGGAATAAAGACAGTGAGTGATGGGCTTTAGAAACATTCCAGTCACACACACCCACACTGTTCATCTTAAATCTCTTCATGCAGTATCAGCGAGTTTTGCGGTATTCAGCAATTGCAGACATTTATATTTTTGTGTGTGGTTGGGGCTAAGACAGACCGCTAACACACCCTGTGTTTTGGTGTAGATTGGCAGTATGAATGCCAATGAGATGTCTGTCCAACAGCAGGGTCTTCCCTTGCTGTCCCCCTCTGTCAGGGAAAAATCAATCTGCCTGTCAGCCATCTAACACCTTCTGCCTGTTACGCTACCTATCACTAGCAATACCTGTGTGTGTGTGTGTGTGTTTGTGTGTGTGTGTGTTCTTTCTGTCAACATCTGTCTCTCCGTCCTTCCATCAGCCTGTTGTGCTTTTTGTCTGTCCTCCTGTGTGGTCCCTGCTGTCTCTTTTGTGTCTGTCTTCCTCTGTCAAAGTGTCTTCTCTCCACTTAATCTCCCATTGCAAAATGACAACGCTTTGCATCACCAGCTTCCCTTTTTTGTTACCTATCCATCTCATTTCACATTCTGATTCCCAATTATTTCGCACTTTTGCTTCTCTCCTTCATACTTCATACATGTTTGTTTGCTTCTTTCAAGTCTCTGAGCCAACAATACGTCTACAGTGCTGCAGTTTAATTTTAACACTTGTGATGACAACTTTTCCTAATATCCCAGATAATTATTAATCACAGCGACCCCGCAGGGAGTGGGAAGTGTTTATGTCTCTCTCCTGCGTCCAACTATGCATGAAGGCGTGAAATAGATAGGAAATATCATTGACTTACCCCTTTTATCTTACCTTTATTTATTTGTTTCTGCTCGTGGGCGAAGGAATTTATTGTGATAAATATGAAATGAAACTGATTAATTTAGGCAATGCACCGTCCTACCTTTGCAGACTACAAAACTATTAACAAAAAAGTGACACCGTTTCACAATCATGCCAAACATTTAATCAACAAGCTACATTAAAAAGCCCCCTTGTCTTCTCTTCTCTCATCCTGTTCCTGTCCAGATCCCCCAGGTCAGCTACGCCTCCACGGCCCCCGAACTGAGCGACAACACTCGCTACGACTTCTTCTCCCGCGTAGTACCGCCAGACTCCTACCAGGCCCAGGCCATGATGGACATTGTCACGGCGATGGAGTGGAACTACGTGTCCACGCTAGCCTCAGAGGGCAACTACGGAGAGAGTGGCGTGGAGGCCTTTGTCCAGATCTCCAGAGAAACCGGTAGGAGCTCAGACTGATGTGAAATGTGCATGTTGGATGGTTTGCCACTAAAGTGTAGACTAGTGATTCTCAACGTATGGTCCAGAGACTCTCAGGGGTCTGTGGTGGAGCTCCTGGCAGGTTCTCAGTAAAATGAGCATTACCATCTTTATAAGACTTTGTAATCCTAGGTTGCACTTTTACCTCTTCCAAGAGCAATGCAGAAGTTTGAACATTCAATATAAAGTAATCTTCAAATCTTCAAATCTCAGGCTTTAGGGCGAAATGTTAGAATGCAAGTCTGCATCCTAAAGGCTGTTTTATGCTTCTGCGTCAATTCCACGGCGTCACTCCTACGGCGTTCTGACCCTTTTGGAGTTCTGCGTCGTGGTTGAACGCGTCTCTTTGCATCGCGGTGCATTTTAACCGCCAGAACACTAGGGGGGTGTGTGGTTTCCAGAGGGTCAGTCGCGAAACTCTTTGTTTACTTGTGCGTTGGTATGTGCCTTGAGCCAGCGCGTGTGTGTGTGTGTGTGTGTGTGTGTGTGTGTGTGTGTGTGGGGAGTGGATGATAGAGCGAGGGAGAAAGTAAGAGAGTGATGGCGATTGGCTTCGGAGCGAGTACCAACTCTTGAGTCATAGTAAGAGAAACAAAGTGTCTCCCCTGTGGTTTCTGACCACGGTGGGAAATCTGTAGCAGGAAAAGTTGTTTATGGAGAAGGAGAACCAGGAAATGAGTCGGGGGAAATACAACGCTACCAAGCCACGGCCAAGCGAGGTGCGTCGCCGCGACCCGTAGTTACATTTTTCGAGAGGTGCACGTCAGGCTACGGTGTAGGCTCGTGTCTCCACGTACCTACGCACGTAGCAATGTAGTGCAGTTTGGGGGTATGATACATGATCAGTGGCTTTAGCCTGTGATTTGAAGGGAACTGTAGCAAGAACAGTTGTTTGTTTAAATCTCTTGGGAAACTCCAGGGAAAATTCACTCTTCGGGTAAATTGCAGGCTGTAGATTGCAAGCTGTGGTGAGTGAGCGGAGACAGAGAGTTATCACAGCAAGCATTTGATGGATAAGTGCAGCTGTCTTCTTAACTTCCTTTTTGGCTCTCCAGGTATGTAGTTTAAACAATAGTGCAGGCTCCTGTATAAGCATCAAGTCGATGTCAAAAATGTTTGCTGCCATGCATGTTATGCCTCTGTATTAGCAGCACCTGCTCTAAACAGCTAATTAAAAGAAGAATAATTAGATACTGTGCTAGTAAGTATATCTTGGAGATCTAGGTGAGTGACAAAGGACAAAGCAACATTTAGTGTCTTAATAAAGTGTTGAGAACCCTAACCTTATGGTACTTTCAATCTTTCATTAGGTAGTGGCAAGAGAGAGGAGAGTGAAATTACACTTGAGTAAATGAGAGTGACAAAAATACAGAAAGGGAGAAAAACACAGAGGGACGGATCGCTTTCCTGTTTTGATGTAAGACTTAAAAGCACGGTCCCTGTGGTCCTGAGAGCATCAAGTTTGGGTGAATGCTGCCTCGAATCAGTTTATGAAATCCTCCAAGTGATGTTGACAGATCAAAATGCTGTCGGTTTCCCTGTTTATATCTCAAATGTTTATTGAAAGCGCATCACGTTGGATGTTGACAAATATTTACAGACTGACGGGTCTAAAGACGCATACATAATCCATTTGAGAGAGTATCAGTTGAGATCTTTTTCTTTTTTTTATTGCTCTCTGTGGAACCTTTCCTCCTGCCTTTCCTCCATTCTTAGTCTTTTGGGCATTGTTTGCGTTTCGCTGATGTAGCGGTGACAGCTCTGCCTATGTCGGGCCTGCTGTCTACCCGTCCATCCCTGTCTCTGTGCATGTTGTGGAGCCAGCTCACCCAGGGCTGTGTGCTGTGGCAGTCAGCACATACAGTCGATGTTTACTGGGGTGTCAGACCAGTGTGTGTGCCACTGTAAAGGGTAAAGCAGTCCTCAGCAATGTGTGTATTAGTGTCCTGGGAGTCAGCCTTGCCTATCTGTGTGTGTGTGTGTGTGTGTGTGTGTGTGTGTGTGTGTGTGTGTGTGTGTGTGTGTGTGTGTGTGTGTGTGTGTGTGTGTGTGTGGGCTACATGCTGTGACAGCAGTCAGTTGTTTACTCTGCGGCTCTGAAGATGTGAACATAACCAAGGGGATGCTTGGGAGCAGAATAAAGGAGGGTGAAGAATAGGGTTGGGTACCGAAACCCGGTTCCATGCTGAGAGACGGCTTTTTGTACACGCTTCGAGACGGACTTAAAAATATCACACTTTGTCTGTAGTCTACCGTTAGCTAGCTACCGTATAGGCTACTTTTAAAGATGCCAAATTTTCCCTCTGGGCTCACCAAAACGGATGTAAAAGCATATGAACCATTCACTGCATGTGATCGCTAGTAAACATATTACACTTGCTCTGCTAGTCTATCGTTCAGGACAAGACCGTTTAGCCTGGTGGTGGGGGAGGCGGGACAACCTCCCCAAATTGTCTGCCCTTTCAAACTCATACCTGTGTGTACAGGAGCCTTGGACACCGTCTGAGAGAGTTTTCTCCTGTGCAGGACATGCCATAAGTCAGGAGAGGTGTCCTATCTTGCCAGAGAAGGCAAATATGGTCATTTTTCTGCAAAAGAACTGCTAAAGTTTGAAGCTGGTTGGCATACCAACTCAACAACATTTATTTTGTTGTTACTTGTTAATAGTGTAACTGTTATTTGTTAAATTATTGTAGTTATAAGTTAGGTGACTTAGATTTACTTTAAAACGTTAATATATTGTTCAATTTAAATCATTTTCTCCATAAAATTTTTCAGTTTTTCAAGAATCGGGTTAGGAATCGGAATCGTTTTAAAAGTACCGGTTCGGCATTGGAATTGTAAAAATCAAAACGGTACCCAACCCTAGTGAAGAATAGGGCTGAGGAGGGGAGAGGGAAAAGTGACCAAAGTGGGAGAGTTTGCAGTGTGCGTGTGTTAACTATATTGTAGTTGTGAATCAAGCTGTAGAGACATGGATGGGGAGAGACTAGAGAGAATAGAAGAATGGGACAAGGAAGCTGTAACAGCTACAGAATAAAGATATGGGTCCTAATATAGATTCATAGCACTACCTGCCCCTGGAAACACTCACACACATACATACACATTGATATATACACGTACACACACACACAGCCACAGGAAATTTCTAGGTGATTATTTTGTGATTGCAGTATAATGATTGCAGCTTACTCTTGTAATACTACTTACTCTGCATACTGATACCAAACATCCATATTAATTGGTGTGTAATCGTTCATTGAGTATTCTTGACGGGGTGTGTGTGTGTGTGTGTGTGTGTGTGTGTGTGCGTGTGTGCGTGTGCAGGTCAGAGTGTGTGCATGCATATTCATCACCAAAAAGTTTCAGAATAGGTACTCGAGTCCTGTTAGCATGAGTCAGGGGTTACAGGGTGTGTGAGCGAGGGTGCTAGTGGTAGTTACAGGACCAGTTTATTGTGCCCAGTCATGCCTCTCTGTACTTGTCCTGTGCCTTTTCTTATTTAACATATTGACAAAGTTCAACATGTACTACAGTCTTGGAATATGTCCTAGTTATGTTTGCTGCTCCACAGCTGTTGTGTTTGCTCCACTCCCAGGAGGAGTTATGTAGAAAATTCTGCACAGCACATTTTTCAGCCACACGGCAGTCAGCAAGATCATTTTTGTTTCTTAAGGACTGCATTAGGGAAAACTTGAAATAACTTTTAAGATTTGAGGTTATAGCAATGAACGGATGCAAACCCTGGATGCCAGTGTTTAAGACAGCAACCTCAAAATTGTCGCTGAACAAGGCTATATGATTGTCACACCACTTTCTGCATTTGCACGGAATATTAGCATCGAACTTAATTCAATTTCACTTCAAAAGTCTCCTCATCCTGAGTTGATCCAGCAGTACAATTGTGAAACATTTGCAGTTTGCTCAACCATGCCCACATCCTGAAATGTATTCGCCATGACTTTTACAGCATATGCAGTATGTGTGCTGTCACCCCCAGCCATGGCTTTCCAGTCATGCAGAACTAGTAACAGACACAGCTCAGTGAGCATGGGCCAATCATGTTTACTCATCATTAATAACTGTTCACAAACTGGGTGCATAATGCAACATTTTTGCTTTTGTACACAAAAAGCCGACATAGACCAGTGATCAAAAGTTAATGAACAAATAATGCAAAGGTCGACTCAGTCCATTTGTAGGAGTAAAATGTGCATATTACATCTAGGAGACTGCTAGCAATGAATCCATTGATCCCCTGAAGAGGAAGGTGTTTTTTTTTTTTTTTTTTTTTTTTTAATTCTTATTTAATTTTAATAGATAGGCCAGAGTGCAAATTCAGAAGCAGATCAGTGTTTTCATTTTATTGTTCACTTAGGGGAAGCTCCAAAAAACAGATGCTCCATCCCAGGTCTTCCAGCTGACGGACGGTCTCCCAAATCACTATGCCACCCTGCGGTTGACCCTCGCTGTGGAAATCGGGGCATATGGCTCTGAATGTTGCCACGCCGAGAGACTACAGTCTCCTATATTGAGCTCTGTTTGCAGCATATGGATCACTTTACTATAAAACAAGAGGTGGCAGTGTACTTACCGAAGGAATCTTTTAAATCAAGTCACGGCCCTTTCTCCTTCCAGTACCCTTCCCCACCTCCCCATGGAATCTATCTGGGATTAAGACGACCACATCTACATCCAGACACACTGCAGACTGTGTGTGTGTGTGTGTGTGTGTGTGTGTGTGTGTGTGTGTGTGTGTGTGTGCGCGCAAGAGAGAAGGGGACTTTTTGCCAATGAGAGAGGCTGCGGGTGAATCTGTTGGTTAAGAAGTTAAGTGAAGGAGTGAGAAAGAAACTCTATGTGTGTGTGTGTCTGACACTGGTCGCTCTACAGCAGCTCTGCAAGGCAGTGATGAAGAAGGGAAGAAAATGAGAAGGAGAAGAAGGGCTGAGAGAAAATAATTAATCGTTTATCTCCAGATTCATTTAATTAGTTCTCAGGCTCTTAACTAATCTTCCGCCTTTTTGCTTAGCTTTGCCTCTTTAGTTCGCTTTCAGTCCACTCTTGCCCTCCACAATACACTAGGCCCATGTCTAAGTCTTCCTACCGGCTTATGTTGTTTAATTCAGACAAGAAGAATCATACTTTAATTGAAATGCATTGTGATGCACATATTATTACCCATGTCTATTCATAAGCATGTATGCAGTATTCTTAGACCGCACTCGTGTTGGAAAATCACTTAGCTTGCATTATAGAAATTATAGTATATATTATAAATTATGAGGATACTGAGATGAATAAGTTACTCTTCTACACAGTAGCAGCACTATTCTTACAATATAATGATCTTAGTAAATGAATTTGATTATACTACATTACAACATGCATTATACATATAATATAAAATAAGGAGCGCAGGCGCAAAAACTGATATGTTGTACATGTATGAGTTCTCAAATGTATCACACAGTGATTATGTTGAACATAAAGTTTTCTCACACAAACACACAGCCTCGCAAAAACACAGATAAAATGCTCAAAAAGAAGTACAAGGTACACTAAACACTCTCTCTAACTCGCACTCAACTGACAACATATCCCCATCGGGTCAATTTAGCTCTCTGTTTTTTGTCCTTGATTACACTCCCATCACAACTTAAGACTGATAGTGTTCATCAACACGCACAAACGCACACAGGGAGTGCGGACATCAACCCATGCATTTGTAGAATTACACAAGCCTTTGTTTTCATCTCAAGGTGAAAGTGTCTTTGTCGTCCTCATGAAAGGCCCCAAACTCTCAGTTGCTTGTAGACTTGTTTAACTGTTGCTTTGTTGTATGCTCTGGTATTTCTAAAACCTTTTATAAATGTATTTGTATGTCTTTGTGTGTCGTTTTGTCCACGGTAAGTACATCCATTGTGTTTGCAACACTGTTGCTTGGAGTGAAACGATGCAGTATTTGCTTTCCTTGCCTTGTTAAAAATGGTTTGTGTGATTTTACTCTAAAATATAAATTATCTTGAAGAGATCATTAACCTCTTTCCAAATCTCCAGATTCTATTATAATCCAATTTATGTTAGCTTCATGTTGCTAATCTCTCACTTGGGTGGAATTGACAATATCTATTAGGAGTTAACAGCCCTCTGCGGATGGCATTTGAATTGCCAGAGGACATCTAGAGATGGTAATTATTACCTGAGAAGCTTTGTAAATTTCATCCCATCCAGCTGAAATGACCATTTTTAGCAATTTTCCCCAGTCACCTCAATATTAAGTCCAACGGAAATTACCTTTCTCTTTTCCAGAAAACTCTGGGGTTGCCTGGGATCCTTTATCAACCTGTGAAACCACCTCAGTATTTTCAGCCACGTCTCAGTGATTACTAGTGGTAGGGAATTTAAGGAATAATTAGATTTTTCTCCCACAAAGCAGTTTTGCTGACATGCAGTACGTTAATATAGCTGATTTTAAGGCCCTGTAGCTAGAAACGTACATTTGCCTTGTCTGAAACTTAAATGTGCCGAAATGATTCAGCTCAGAGTACACTGGCGGGCAACAAAGGCTCACTTATAGCACAAAGTTACATTGCAACACATGCTACAGACAGTATGTGTTTTTGTATGCCATTTGCCATGTTTAAATGTGCGTTAGTGCCTGTACTGTATGTTGCTCTGTGCTATGCATTTAATGTATAGTGTCCCTTTCTGCTTCAGTGGTTTTCTCGACAGAGACGAGAACTCCTCATGACAGAGCAAGAGTGGATTCTAGGCAGACAGACCTCTTATTTTCCATCCCTATTTGGCCTCTTCGAGTCCACCAAGAGATCGGGGAGAGAAAATCTCAGCCAGTTGCTGCTAAGCCCCAAAAGTAATTTCAGCAATATTACTGCACCGGTTGGTACACATAGGTGTGTGTGTGTGTGTGTGTGTGTGTGTGTGTGTGTGTGTGTGTGTGTGTGTGTGTGTGTGTGTGTGTGTGTGTGTGTGTGTGTGTGTGTGTGTGTGTGTGTGTGTGTGTGTGTGTGTGTGTGTGTGCGCGCGCGCGCCCGTCCGTCAGTTTTTCTTTGCTTATGTTGGCAAAGTGTATGTGTGTTTGCACTGTGATTTCATGGCTGCATGTTTGTTTATGTGTGTATGTAAGTGAGTTTCTGTATGAGACGTTAGGTGTGTGTTTTGTGTCTGTGCTGTTTTGATGTGAGTGTGTGTGTGTTTTTGCGGGGAGTGGGAATCTGCCTGCACAACTTAAAAGCACTTTCAAGCCTCTTCACTGTTCTGCTCCAGTAACTTTACATTTTTTCTCTTTCCTTCCTCTTCCATCAGTTTTTTTCCTTTCTTCAATTTTTCATCTGTCTGCAGAAGGGCTCTCGGGTCACGGTTAAAATGAAAGACAAGAACCAACGTTGGCTGGCACACTGCAAAAAACATTCAGCTTGTTTTACTCTAAAACCCCAAGGTGCTTTGAGAGTTCCATCCCAGAGCTCCAACCCAACATACCTCCTCCACTTAGACACCAGACAAGGGGTTAACTAATTTAGCATGAATGAACACACAACTATACTGCAAAACATTTGACCACAGATATGCACATAGTAAATTGGCATAAAAAACTGAAGTATTGCTCTTCACTGTAGTAGAAAATTTAGATGTCACCAAATATTTTAGCATGAAGGAATCAGAGACAGACAGAGCAATGTACCTGTATACAGTAGTATACAAATACAGGGACATATATTCAAAAAGAGGCATACTCTAATTTAAAGCTTATATTTATTTCATATCTTCACTTTCTCTCATTTGAATGCAATCCTCTTTCATTGCATCTGGTAAAAAGAAAGACAATTTTCACCATTATACTGTCACTTGGATGATTTTTGGAAAGGCTTAGGGTAGCTTAGAGGCTTAAAGCTGGAAGCGTCATTTGTAGGAAATTAGATTTACAGTCAGCGATCAAAGCAGTATTTAACTTTGATGTTGTCAAAGTTGCCTCTCATGATCACACCCAAACCATTGTTTAGACTCCTTCCTTTTTAGTCAGCAAATGAATAGAGAAACACAAGCCATGAAACCGAATGTAATCGAAAACACTACAGAGAAAAGTGTGAGACCATCATGTTGACCGTTGGATCACTTTGAAACCTGATGCTGTTCTTTGTACATGTCTCAACGTAATATAAATTAAACCAATTAGAAACTCTTGGATAACAATAACTCACACATTTCTACTCCTCATCCAAATTTGAACAGAAAGCGTGTCACACAGACATTCAACATCCAGAGACTTGATTTTAAAGTTGTGAAATACCTAATTTGCAGCAATGTACAAAAAATATGTTACACAGCTAGCCAAAAATTGGCACGCTAGAAAGATGCCTGCAGGGCAGTCTGGCAGGTAGGCAACCATAACCTCTCTTTTTTCAATATTATTTGGGCTAGATACTTCACCTTCATTATATCACAAAATGCGCTATTCTGTCAGATCATTTAAGGCTCATTTAATCCCATTAAGCACTGCTGTATATACAGTCCACCAAAGGGCTCTAATGTAGCTGAACCACTCAGGAAATATCAGGGTGCAGGTACAGCAGCTGTTTGCAAATGTTAAAAAAGGAGGATTTATTAAAGTTACTTACAGTAAGAACTTTAAACAATGCTATAAGCAATTTTAGTTAACCATACAGAACAGAACAAACAGCACAGGTTGAAATTGAAATGCACAGGTGCTCTATCATGGCTTTGAAAAACGGAGAGAGCAAATGGAATCATAGTAAATGGAACATAATTAACTACATTTCCTGGACCTGGTTCTTTCTGTGTTGGTCCCATTTCCTTACGCCACCTTCCCACTGGTACTTGAAATCAGCTCCATAATACACAATACGCCCCCAGCGGACGTCGTGTACACCGTTGAAAAACGACTGATAAGTGTCTTAATGTACGATTCTCTCTGACCTCTCTGATGAGGGTTATAGAGATATAAATAGAAAGGCTGCTGCGTTGGAGAAAAGTTGGCCAGGACGTTGACATGTGAGGTCGGTTAAATGTGATATAGCCGTTTAATGTTAATATTTCGATGTTTGTTGCTAGCTAACCAATTAGCATTAGCAGGTTTGTTTATCAGTACCATAGCAACGTTAAGGTCAAAAAATACCCTGGTCAAGTTGTTCTCTCAGGACTATTTGTTTTCTTTTAAATGCATGTGTGTTGATTTAAATCCATATCAGGTCTAGGTAGTATAGTACACATCTTGTTTGACCCATGAAAACTCAAACTAACTACTACAGGAAAAATAATCTTTGAAGGTCCTGACAAATCAATCTGGTGACAAATGAATCTTTCTTTGCGCAAATCAACAGCAGTTTGTTTAAAATAAATGGGTAATTAGCATGATCAGTGATTAATGCCATGTGTATGTATATATATATATATATATATATATATATATATATATATATATATATATATATATATATATATATATATATATATATATATATATATATATATATATATATATATATATATATATATATATATATATATATATATATATATATATATATATATATATATATATATATATATATATATATATATATATATATATATATATATATATATATATATATATATATATATATATATATATATATATATATATATATATATATATATATATATATATATATATATATATATATATATATATATATATATATATATATATATATATATATATATATATATATATATATATATATATATATATATATATATATATATATATATATATATATATATATATATATATATATGTATATATGTATATGTATGTATATATATATATATATATATATATATATATATATATATATATATGTATATATATATATATATATATATATATATATATATATATATATATATATATATATATATATATATATATATATATATATATATATATATATATACAGTGGGGGAAATAAGTATTTGACCCCTTGCTGATTTTGCAGGTTTGCCCACTTACAAAGAATGCAAAAATCTACAATTGTAATCATATGTACATTCTAACAGTGAAAGACAGAATCCCAAAGAAAATTCCAGAAAATCACATCATATGAATTTATTAAAATTGATAACCATCTGATGAGGAAAAACAAGTATTTGACCCCCTGGACAAACAGCATGTTAATATTTTGTAGAAAAGCCATTATTGGCCAGCACAGATGTCAAACGTTTTTTATAGTTGGTGACAAGGTTTGTGCACATTTCGGCAGGGATGTTGGCCCCTCCTCCCTGCAGACAGCCTCCAAATCATTCAGGTTCCGAGGTTGTCGCCTGGCAACTCAATTTTAAGCTCCCTCCAAAGATTGGATCGATTCAGGTCTGGAGACTGGCTAGGCCACTCCAGAACCTTGATGTGCTTCTTCTTCAGCCACTCTTTTGTTGCTTTGGCGGTGTGCTTAGGGTCGTTGTCGTGCTGAAACACCCATCCTCGACCCATCTTCAGCTCTCTCACTGAGGGAAGGAGATGTCGGTCCAGAATTCCACGATACATGGCCCCGTCCATCCTCCCCTCAATACGATGGAGTTGTCCCGTCCCCTTGGCTGAAAAGCACCCCAAAGCATGATGTTGCCACCACCATGCTTGACGGTGGGGATGGTGTTCTTTGGGTTGTACTCTGTGTACTTTGCCCTCCAAACACGACGAGTTGAGTTGAGGCCAAAAAGTTCTATTTTGGTCTCATCTGACCATCATCACCTTCTTCCAGGCCTCTTCTGAGTCGTCCAGGTGGTGAATGGCGAACTTCATGCGGGCCTGTACATGTTTCTTCTTGAGCAGGGGGACCTTGCGTGCGCTGCAGGATTTCAATCCATGACGGCGTAGTGTGTTACCAACCGTTTCTTTTTGTAACTGTGGTCCCAGCTGCCTTCAGTTGATTCATCAGTTCCCCCTTGTGGTTTTGGGATGATTCCTCACCGTTCGCATGATCAGGGACACCCCACGAGGCAAGATCTTGTGTGGAGGCCCAGACCGAGGGAGATTGGCGGTGGTGTGGTGCTTCTTCCATTTCCTGATAACTGCACCGACAGTTGATCTTTTTTCTCTCAAGTTGCTTTCCGATTCTCTTGTAGCCCATCCCAGCCTTGTGCAGATCAACAATCTTGTCCCTGATGTCCGTAGAAAGCTCTTTGGTCTTGCC